>NW_024751660.1:6048878-6083878 GCF_018991925.1 Homarus americanus | reverse complement strand
GGAAGTGGTGGGTGGGGAAGGGTGGGTGGGGAAGTGGGTGGGTGTGGGAAGTGGTGGTGGAGAAGAGGGGGGTGGGGAAGTGGGTGGTGTGGGTGTAGGGTGGGGAAGGGTGGGGGTGGGGTGGGTGGGGTGGGGTGTGGGGTGTGGGTGGGGAAGGGGTGGGTGTGGGGTATGAGGAAGAGGGTGGTATGGGTGTAGGGTGTGGGGTGTGATGAAGTGGGTGGTGTGGGTGTGGGGTGTGAGGAAGAGGGTGGTGTGGGTGTAGGGTGTAGAGTGTGGGGAAGTGGGTGGTGTAGGTGTAGGGTGTGAGGAAGAGGGTGGTGTGGGTGTAGGGTGGGTGTAAAGTGTAAGATATGAGTGTTGGGTGTAGGGTGAATGAGTGAATAAGTGTAAATTAAAGGTACACAGAGAGAGCGAGAGAAAGAGAAATCTAATTACTCTAGCGCACACCTGTAAGAACAGTATCATACTAAATCTAATTAACCCTTTCTCTCTTCTCTGCAGGTGAGTCTAATCGGGGCGACACATCACTACATTGGTCACACTGGTCTTGATTTTACACTGGCAACACTGTATCAATATTCCAAGGTAGGTCGACACTCTCTCTTTATTTAATCATATTCTCACCTTTATCATTTCCTCATTATTCCCTTCGTCATCATTCTGAATTATTACCAGAAAATATGATGCTTTATGTATTACGTTACCTGTATTCACCCAATGTTATTCCGGCATTACTCTCGCCATGGTAACACTCCCGCCGTCTCTGTTTATTTTTAGACAGTGACGTCATTTCGTAATCAAAGAAAATGAAATATTGGGTAAAGGTCAATCTTGCCTAAATTATTTATTCATTGCATTGGATATTCTGTCTCTCGTCCTAATTTGATTTACAGTCAAAAATCCTCCCTTCCAATCACCCCCCGAGTCTGTACGTGTAAATACAGATAGCGTACTACAAAAAATACAAAAAACAAAAAGAAAAAAAAGCCTAAATAACACCCATAGGAGTGTAAAAAAAAAAGCGAAATTGTTTAATTACACAAATGCTCTGGGTAAACTATTTCCACGCAAATGTTGGCTAACAAATGAACAGCTGGCGCATTTGTTCTCTTATTTATATTATTTATTAGCTTTTATTATGACTCGTTTTGATGTAGAGACGTTGTTAAGTGTTGTTATCTCAGTATGTATACATTTACCAGTATGTGTATCAACGTGTATACATATCGTTATACATATATAATTTTTTTATTTTCTGCCAATAAATTAACCTTTATTTCCATATATGTTGCCACCCACCTACCCACTCACCCACCCACCCACTCACCCACCTACCCACCCACATAACCAAAAACATAATCACCCAAATACCCACTCAGAATACCTGAATTCACATTTTCCCCCACATATCCACCTTATTAGTCCTGCCCACCACCCAGCCACCCACCTACCCACCCACCCACCCACCCACACAGTCACCCACATATCCAACCACATATATCCAACATGAGCCTCTCTCACACTTCTCGACTGGACATGCCCTCGTGTTCTCTTTGTTTTGGGCTGAACAAGAACATAATTCAAAAATTTCAACAAAGAGTCTCCCTCTTATAGTCTCCCCGCCTATAGTCTCCGCTTATAGTCTCTGCCTTCTTGTTCTCCTCTGTGGTGACATGAGGAGAATAATGGGATGGATTGTAAGGGAGGAGGGAAGAGATGGAGAGGGGTCTAGAGAGGGACGGAGGGAGGGGAGAGGGTGTCTAGAGAGGAATGGGGAGGGAGAGGGGCCCAGAGGAGGGGACGGGAGGAGAGGCGCTCCGAGAGGGACGGGGAGGGGGAGGAGAGGGGGCTAGGAGAGGACGGAGGAGGGAGAGAGGGTTCCAGAGGACGGGAGGGAGGGAAGGGAGAGGAAGGTGAGGGAAGGGCGTAAGGGGAGATGGAGGGAGAATGTGTCGGGTGTCGTGGTGTGGGGGACTTGGTGAGGAATGATGAGAGAGAGAGAGAGAGAGAGAGAGAGAGAGAGAGAGAGAGAGAGAGAGAGAGAGAGAGAGAGAGAGAGAGAGAGAGAGAGAGAGTTAGGATATATATGTACTGATATATATTCTATTTCTTTCTTTTTTCTCTTTCTTTGTTAATTTCTCTTTTTTTTCTTTCACTGACTTTGTTTTTCCCTTCGTTTCTCTCCCCTTTTCTGTCTGTCTGTCTGTCTGTCACTTTATCTCTCTGTCTGTCTGTCTCTATGATTCTTCTGTCTCTGTCACCTTTTCTCTCTCTCTCTCTCTACCATAATACCACGACCATCACTTTTATCCTCACCGTAAAGTAACTCTGAAGTACAATTAGTAATTTCGAATCAAATATAAGTACATCTTACTAAACAATACCCCAAAAATCACTTAATGACCCTAAATTACCCTAATTAACTCCACTGCCAATTTGATCATTAAGGTAATCGCCCTCAATTACTAAGATGACTTAACAACTTATCCATTAAAATCAATCTGTCTGTATAAATGATTTTAATCTATTTATACTGACGGCTTCATACAACTTGCTGTATTAACGTGTATGATTGTATAGCTTCATACAACTCGCTGTATTAACGTGTATGATTGTATAGCTTCATACAACTCGCTGTATTAACGTGTATGATTGTATAGCTTCATACAACTCGCTGTATTAATGTGTATGATTGTATAGCTTCATACAACTCGCTGTATTAACGTGTATGATTGTATAGCTTCATACAACTCGCTGTATTAACGTGTATGATTGTATAGCTTCATACAACTCGCTGTATTAACGTGTATGATTGTATAGCTTCATACAACTCGCTGTATTAACGTGTATGATTGTATAGCTTCATACAACTCGCTGTATTACGTGTATGATTGTATAGCTTCATACAACTCGCTGTATTAACGTGTATGATTGTATAGCTTCATACAACTCGCTGTATTAACGTGTATGATTGTATAGCTTCATACAACTCGCTGTATTAACGTGTATGATTGTATAGCTTCATACAACTCGCTGTATTAACGTGTATGATTGTATAGCTTCATACAACTCGCTGTATTAACGTGTATGATTGTATAGCTTCATACAACTCGCTGTATTAACGTGTATGATTGTATAGCTTCATACAACTCGCTGTATTAACGTGTATGATTGTATAGCTTCATACAACTCGCTGTATTAACGTGTATGATTGTATAGCTTCATACAACTCGCTGTATTAACGTGTATGATTGTATAGCTTCATACAACTCGCTGTATTAACGTGTATGATTGTATAGCTTCATACAACTCGCTGTATTAACGTGTATGATTGTATAGCTTCATACAACTCGCTGTATTAACGTGTATGATTGTATAGCTTCATACAACTCGCTGTATTAACGTGTATGATTGTATAGCTTCATACAACTCGCTGTATTAACGTGTATGATTGTATAGCTTCATACAACTCGCTGTATTAACGTGTATGATTGTATAGCTTCATACAACTCGCTGTATTAACGTGTATGATTGTATAGCTTCATACAACTCGCTGTATTAATGTATATGATTGTATAGCTTCATACAACTCGCTGTATTAATGTATATGATTGTATAGCTTCATACAACTCGCTGTATTAATGTATATGATTGTTGGAAAGAATCATGTAGTTGGGATTTTTTCTAGTGTGTATTATTGTATTTTAAACCATAATAGAGCCATAAAAGAGCACAAATAGAGCCATAAAAGAGCACAAATAGAGCCATAAAAGAGCACAAATAGAGCAATAGAAGAGCACACATATAGAGCAGCTAAAAGTGTGAGGGCAGGAACTCGACAAGGCTACTTCAGAAGACTTGTAATTATCAGTAAGTTTACGAGGATTAAAATTCATCCTACGGGCTTGTGAGAGTTGTTGTGAGAGGGAAGGGGAGAGGGAGGGAGAGTGGGGTGAGGTGAGAGGGAGAGAGTGTGAGCAGGAAGTGAGAGGGAGAGAGAGAGAGAGAGAGAGAGAGAGAGAGAGAGAGAGAGAGAGAGAGAGAGAGGTTATTTAATCTTCCCAAAGAACACGTAGAGAAAGTTCACATAAGTCACTTCATATCTCAGAAACTTGTTAACTAAATCAAGTTTGTAAGGACGAGAAAAGTGTTGATATTTTCCCCTAAACAATAATTCCCTTCCCCCCCCCTTCCTTAAACTTCTATGTATTTTTTATTTTTTATTAATTTCTGCTTATTTGAGGTTTTATATAATTTATCTGTTTATTAAAATTGTGTTTTGAGAAATTATTATTATTTATTATTAAAATTTGATGTGTTTTTAGGTTAATTGTTTTTAGGTTAATTGTTTTTATGTCATTATTTTTGGGGGTGTTTTAATAAACTTTAATTCTGCTTTATTATTATTATTATTATTATTATTATTATTATTATTATTATTATTATTATTATTATTATTATTATTATTATTATTATTATTATTATTATTATTATTATTATTATTATTATCCTTGGCATTGTAATTTACCTTAAGGAAGTAAATCTTTTTTCTTAAATAAATCTAGTTTGGTTAATTATTTAAATGTATCCAGATTTAGTTTTTTAATTATATATATTGATTCAGGATATTTTCTTATAAGCATTGTTGGTTATTTTTACATTGACACAAACTTGCCTATTTCTTAACACTGACATGAAATTGGCTAAAAAAATTTATATAACCATTTCTGTGGTATTTCTCTCTCTACTTTGTTTATAAAATCCTCTTCTTAATATTAATAATTAATTCACTGCTGTAATTTACATAATAGCCATTCTAAAAGACTCAGTTAGATTAATTAAAAGCCTAAGGCCATTGTTAGGTATATTTAAAAAAAACTTGGTTGAATACCTACTTAACGTAATGAGAACCCAGTGTCTTGTAATTAAATCTGCAAAGCTCTTCCCCCCTCCCCGAGAAAATCCCCCCTCCACCCCCCAAAAAAAATCTTCCCCCCCCCAAAAAAAACCAGATTACAGATTTTGTATGTTTAGGTAAATAATCTGGTGGCCTTAGGTTTGTCTTGTGTGTATTAAGAATGATGTGTGATTGTGTGTTTTATTGATATTAGTGTTTTAGGAGATGAAAGATTGGTTTAGGTGTTGTGTGTGTGTGTGTGTGTGGTAGACAGATAGATAGATAGATAGATAGATAGATAGATAGATAGATATAAAGAGAGAGAGAGAGAGAGAGAGAGAGAGAGAGAGAGGATACATACATACATACATACATACAGTGAGAGAGAGACAGACAGACAGACACATATACAGAGAGAGATAGAGAGACAGAGAGTGAGAGAGAGAGAGAGAGAGAGAGAGAGAGAGAGTCCAAGTCGTGTGCCTCGCGGAGTCTTAGCCTTGACACAGCTACTCTGAAATACAATTAAGAAAAGAGAGCTCATTCTACCCTTCAGCTCTTGCTTAATTACACTCTGGGTGTCGTCAAATTACCATACAGCCACTTGGAGTAGTTCGCCACGCTCCTGTAACGAGGTTGTTGGATGGTTCAGCTGTAATTAACGGAGCTTGGCTAGGGGTCAACTATTTTTGGGGGGTCTTGCAATGGGGTTATTTCCTTTGTTGAGGTTAAGACTTGCATGGGAAGTGGCCATTTGTATTATTAGGGCTGGTGGTGTGATGTGGTAAATGATTCACACAAGAGAGAGAGAGAGAGAGAGAGAGAGAGAGAGAGAGAAGAGAGAGAGAGAGAGAGAGAGAAAGCGAGAGAGAGAGAGAGTATAATCTTTGCACCAATCTTATCTCTCATTATCTTCTCACTACGTCCCACTCTCTCATTAAAGTATGTATCTCACGTTTCACCTTGAGAGTCTAAGTTAGGTCTTAATATCCTAATATATGAGGTAACTCTCTCTTAATTAATTTCCTAGCTATGCAAATTCCCACCTCTCTCTCTCTCTCTCTCTCTCTCTCTCTCTCTCTCTCTCTCTCTCTCTCTCTCTATCTCTATCTCTCTCTCTCTCTCTGTCTCTGTCTCTCTCTCTCTCTCACTTTCATTTTTAGAGAGCTCCGAGGTTCTGACGCCATGGGAAGAAAGTAAAACAGTGTAGGAGGAGAAAGTGAAGGGAGGGAGAGGTGGATAATAGGAGAGGAGAAATAGGGAGTGAAAGGGAGGAAGAGGAGAGAGGGAGGGAAAGAATGGTGAAGGGAAGAAAAGAAAGGATGGGACTAAAGGATGGAAAGAAAGATAAAAGGAGAGAAGTAGGGAGGACAACATGAAGGAAGAGAAGAAGAGGAGAGAAAGGAAGGAAGGGAAGGAGAGATTATAAAAGAAAAGGTAAATAAGAAAGAGGGTAGATATGTGAAGGAAGGGGAAGAGAGAGAAGAGAGAAAGAAACGGATAGAATAGAGAAATGGAGGGATGGAAAGAAGGAGAAAATAGAAGAGGGTGAGATGGAGAGGAAGATGAATGTAAAAGATGTGGAGAAAGGAGAGAAAAAGAAGGAAGGGGAGGAAGGAGAGAGGTCGAGAAGAAGACAGAGAGAAAGAAAGAGAGAGAACAAAAACTGGGAAAAGAAAATAGAGTAAAAAAAGGTTCATACAAAAAAGACAAACAAATCAACATAAATACAAACAAAATTGTAAACGAAAACAACACAGAATTATAGAAAAAGAAGAAGGAAAAGACAGATAAAGAAAGAGAAAGAGGTAGTAAGGATAATAAAGAAAGCGGCATACCCAAAAAAGGAAGAAATAATAACAGACAGACAGACAGACAGACAGACAGACAGACACAATTACAGACATTGACCTCTGAAACTCATCAGGCGGAGACACGTGACATTTTTGTTTAAACTCTTGGTCTTATTGCACTAGTGAGAGAGAGAGAGAGAGAGAGAGAGAGAGAGAGAGAGAGAGAGAGAGAGAGAGATAATATTATATAAAAAAGTCATTCTCTTCACTAATGAGAATTCTGCAAGCGTCAGTTTCTTAATTAGAAATAATTTTACACAGCAATATTTTCTCAATCTATTTTAAGCCATAAATTGCCAGTCATCATCAGGACAGGTGTGCCATTAACATTTACCTAATGAAAGATATATGACCAGCAGTAACCTTCCAACTAATATGGTACTGGTGGCGATGAGTCAAACCTGAGGCAGTATAGCAAGAGAAATTATCACCAATTTGTTGGATAAAAAAGAGAGGAATTATTTTAGGCCAAAGTTTCTTCAACTCTTATCTTTAGGCAGATGGAGAATATGATTTAAACACTCCAATTTTTACGAGGGAAAGTTTAGCGAGCGTCTTAAGTCGTCGCTAAATAAAACTGCGATTAATAAAAGTTATTAACAATAAAGACCCGGTAGAGCCCGTTTGTTTGGGTCGTTAGGAGTTGTGGTGTTGAGTGGTGGAGGCTTCCCTGGGTAAAAAAAAAAAAGGAAAAGATATCTGAACTAAAGCTGCGTGAAGGCTGAGGCTCTCCTGGGAAAAACACATTAAAGAACTTCTGCATCTCCACATGCTTAAAGATTCATTTTCCTACATTGTTTTAGATGTTGATGACGTAGAGGATGGGTAGATAGATAGATAGATAGATAGATAGATAGATAGAAAGATAGATAAGATAGCTTAGATAGATTAGATATATAGATACATAGAGACAGACAGACAGACAGACAGACAGACAGACAGACAGCCAGCCAGCCAGACAGACAGACAGACAGATAGACAGACAGACAGCCAGACAGACAGACAGACAGACAGACAGACAGACAGACTGGATGAATGGATGGTCAACACTATTTAGGAGGAAGCAAAAATAAATCAGATTATATTGATGCCCAAATGAGAGGAGAGGAAGGCGTGTGTTTGGGAGGACGCCACCTGGGAGACGGTAAGAAACGGTAAACGACGCTGGGAGACGCTGGGAGACGCTGGGAGACACTGAGAGACGCTGGGAGACGCTGGGAGACACTGAGAGACATCTGGAGACACTGGGAGACGCTGAGAGACGCTGGGAGACACTGAGAGACGCTGGGAGACATCTGCAGACACTGAGAGACATCTGGAGACATTGGGAGACACTGGGAGACGCTGGGAGACTGTGAGAGACGCTGGGAGACATCTGGAGACACTGAGAGACACTGAGAGACGCTGAGAGACACTGGGAGATTAATTATTGACAGACTCGTGACATCTCCTAAGTGTGAGAAGATTCTAACTTTCCCATTAATGTCTTTCTTTATTCTCGGGGAGGATCTATCTATCTATCTATCTATCTATCTATCTATCTATCTTTGGATTGGCATTCTTAAGTGGTCCCAAATTCGACTCCTGGGCGAGGTGTGTGTGTGTGTGTGTGTGTGTGTGTGTGTGTGTGTGTGTGTGTGTGTGTGTTTAACTCTGCAATGTATAATGGTTTAACCTTTCTACAACGATGAACTAACACCTTAAACACAACAGTACCTTAAGAACAATGGTTTAACCCTCTGAGGACATTGGTTTAACCCTTTAAGGACATTGGTTTAACCCTCTGAGGACATTGGTTTAACCCTTTGAGGACATTGGTTTAACTCTACGAAGATGACAACGTAAACCACCGTCCTCAAAGGGTTAATATAAACCTTTAAAAAACCCAAGAGACAAAAACTACACTGATCCTTGTTCATGAAGTGGCCTGGCGAGGGGAAGAAGGGCACAAGTGGGCAGGTTATTAAGCTAGTGTTTCTTTATGGGTGGACGGGAGGGGTGGAGGGGTGGAGGGGTGGAGGGGCGGGAGGGGTGGAGGGTGGAGGGACGGGAGGGACGGGAGGGGTGGAGGGACGGAAGGGACGGGAGGGACAGTGGACGGAAGCCCTAATGAAGCAGTAATCTACCCAGCCAGTCTACCATCAACTGTGTCCGAAATGGTAAATAGCTTAAATCTACTTTTGTCGAGTAGATTTGTTCTTTGGCTGTGTAGAGTGTGTTTGTTTGTCTGTTTGTTTGTTTGTTTGTTTGATTGTTTGTTTGTTTGAGGGTATAATAATAATAATAATAATAATAATAATAATAATAATAATAATAATAATAATAATAATAATAATAATAATAATAATAATAATCTGACTCACTCGTTGTGTTTTTTTATAATTTCAGTATTTAATTATATCTCTCTCTCTCTCTCTCTCTCTCTCACATTTTTTCTTCTATCTCTTTCCCTTTATCTCTCAAGCGATCTCTTCTTCTCCTCATATCTCAAGCTTTTCCTTAACCTCTCTTTCTCTCTGTCTCTCATTTTCATTCTCCTTCTTGCACTTTTACTGTCTTTCTCTGTCTCTTTCTGTCTCTCTCTCCCTCTGTCCCCCTTCCCACCCTTTCTCTCACCCTCATCCTCCTCCTTCCCCTTCCCACTCCCCCCTCTCTCTCTCTCAGTAAACACAAAGGCACCACCACCACCACCATCACCACCACTCACACCACCACCACCACCACCACCACCATCACCACCACCTCACACCACCACCACCACCACCACCACCACACCTCACCACCACCTCACACCACCACCACCACCACCACCACCACACCACCACCACCACCACCACCACCACCACCACCTTACACCATAACGCAAGTCCCTAATACGTAATTTCTCGAGGTGATTTATATTTTTTATCTTATCTTTCCTAGAATAATGAATCGCAGGTACAGGTGTGTTTGTAATCCCTAATCCGTCTCTTACGTTATTATGGTGGTGGGGGGAGGGGATTAATCCTTCTTTGTGCTTTGTGTTTAAATCCGGGTATTAATCCTATTGGCAGGCGTTTTATTGTTATTGCAAGCGGGAAATAGTGGAAGAAGGAAGGGTTGGAAGAAAGAGAGAGAGAGAGAAATAGAGAGGGGGAGAGAGAGAGAGAGAAAAGGGAGAGAGAGAGAGTGAGAGAAAGAGAGAGAGAGAGAATGATATATGAAAGCAAATTTAGGTAATGGAAGCAGTCATAAATGATATGATCAGTTAAAGGAGAGAAATGCAGCCACAATGAATGACAGGGATTATGAAGGAGACTCACCGGATTACTGTCTCTTACCAAATGTTTCTCACCACACCATAACATTACTATCTCTCTTTAAATATCTATTCACTACACCTAACTGATCAGCTCGTTAGCCGCTTGGGCGATCGTTCACGACTCTGTTACACACTGTTGGCAAGTACTGGGCATGCACCGGTTCCTGAATGTACATGAACCTGCTCCAGTGCTTATCCAGTCTGGTCGTGAAAGAGGTCACACTCGGTGACGTCACATTCGCTGGCAGGTTGTTCCAAGAGTTCACAACTCTCACTCCGAAAAAGTTTGCCCTGACCGTTTTCTGGACTTGCGGCTTCTTCAACCTTGAGCTGTGACCCCTTGTGGGGCGGGCGTCCGTCAGCTCCAGGTAAGGACACTCGACTGAGTAGTGCCCTTTGAGATGTTTATACACGCCAACAAGGTCCCCCCTTGCTCTAATCTCTCAGGGTAGCTGAGGTGCCGAAGTGCAGGCACCAGTCTGGTGGCCCCCCTTTGAACATTTTCAACCAACTAACGACAGTCCCTAGCATATCTCGGGGACCAGACGGGGTGACAGTACTCCAGATGGGGAATCACCTCGCTCTTGAAGAACATTAATACCAATGACAAGCGCATTGCTGCTTTAAATACCACAGGTTTAAGACGTGTGGATGCCCATCTCTGGCCTGTACACGCTCTTTAGTTAACCTAGCTCCACGAGCAATGTGTTTCATGCACATCTTTTTTCCTTGACCAACCCAGTGTCATTTTACTATGCCAGGATGGTGGTAAGACCTGCGTAGTTCAAGGTTATTATTTTATTATGTCTTCAGTCTGTTAAGAACTCACCAGTAGTGCCCCCATAACCTTGCCAGTCCACCATTTTTTCCTTTAATTTGATTTTAACTTCAGATCTGATATCTTTATTCTTTAAATGTTAATATTGTTCCCCTCAAACTCAATCTAGTTTCAGACAATTTAAAATTATTTACTTATCTCAATGAAAGACAAATTCCTTCAATTGAAAATGTTAAATCATCATCCTTAGAAAGTTAACATAATAATCATCCATCGTTCTGTATCTGAGGTGAAGTACTTTAAAATGTTATCGGTCATCGGTCATCCGGGGAATAAGGTTAGGCCAGGTCAGGCCAGGCCTGTGTTTTTCAGGTTCAGGGGCCAGGTTACGCCAGGCCAGGGGTTAGCCAGGTCAGGCTAGGCCAGGGCCAGGCCATGCCAGGCCAGGCTAGGCCAGGCCGTGGCCAGGTTGTGCTAGGCCATGCCAGGCTGTGTTGTCAGGCCTGTGCCAGGGGCTAGGCTAGGCCATGCCAGGCCAGGCTTGGGGCCAGCCTGCCAGGGGCTAGGCCAGGCCATGCCAGGCCAGGGCTAGGCCAGGCCAGGCTAGGCCAGGCCAGGTCAGGCTAGGCTAGGCCAGGTCAGGTTAGGTTAGGCTAGGTTATGCTAGGTTAGGTTAGGCTAGGTCAGGTTAAGTTAGGTTAGGTTAGGCTAGGTCAGGTTAGGTTAGGCTAGGTTATGCTAGGTTACGTTAGGCTAGGTTAGGTTAGGCTAGGTTATGCTGGGTTAGGTTAGGCTAGGTCAGGTTAGGTTAGGTTAGGTTAGGCTAGGTGAGGTTAGGTTAGGCTAGGTTATGCTAGGTTACGTTAGGCTAGGTCAGGTTAGGTTAGGCTAGGTCAGGTTAGGTTAGGTGTTATTCTGTGTTTGTCACCTGGATTGGTCGTTTACTAAAGCCCTCATACACAAATCACATAATATTTGAATTTATCACATATTAACATCAATACCTTGGCTAGGTCACGTATTAACATCAACACCTAAACACCACTATCTCTCATCAAATGTCTCTCACTACACCTAAACACCACTATCTTTCACCAAATGTCTCTCACTACACCTAAACACCACTATCTCTCACCAAATGTCTCTCACTACACCTAAACACCACTATCTCTCCAAAGACCCAAAGTCTCACCATCTCTCACTGTGTATCTCTCACTCCCACTCCCGGCATCTCTATCTCTCATTGGGTGTCTCTCACAACCATTGGCCCCTCAGACAACATAAATAATGATCTCTTTATCGACGAGACTATTGAACCATCTGTTACTATCTCCTCATTATTCTCTTCTCTATCTCTCTTATCTCTTTCTCTCTTTCTCTTTCTCTCTCTACGTACATATATTGTCTCTCTCCTTTTGTCTGTCTGTCTGTTTATCTTTCTGTCTCGTTCTATCTCTCTTTTTCTGTCTGTCTGTCTATCTATCTGTCTATCTATCTGTCTATCTGTCTGTCTATCTATCCCCCCTTCCTTCCCCCTCCCTCACCCCCCCTCCTCCTCCTCCTTCCCTTACCCTCTGACTACCTCTCAAACCCGTGGCATTTAAGTTGCAGGTATTTTGCCGTGAGTTCAGTAATCCCGAGTGATTGATGGGGGGCGGAGAGACAGAGGCAGGAGGGCAGGAGGGAATAACGGAGGGGGTTGTCAGGCTTGAGAAATGAGCCTTGTTGGTGGATGATGGTGGCAGTCAGAAATCAAGTCTCAAAGGGAGTCTCTTGATCACCCGGAATGAAGTGATCCACAAAGGCATTGAAGCTGATCATCACAGGGGCCACACTCCACAACTCACTCTCTCTCTCTCTCTCTCATTCTCTCTCATCCTCTTCTGTTTCTTCCCACTCCGTGCTACTCTTCCTCTCCCCTCCTATTCTCCCTTCCACCCTCTCCATCTTTTATCCTAACCCAACCCAACCAAACCCAACCAAACCTAACCTTTGAATATCCAGTCCCGATTCTGCAATATGTCGGCCACTATACAACAGAATTCAAACCAGACCAAACTACGTTACACCCAGACCATCGTAGTTACACACTCAGGTCAACTGTGTACATCAACAACACCTGGGATCACCTGTGTTTACGTTGTGATATGTTTAGACTCGTTACCACCACAAGCTATAGAAAACGAGATGTGGTGGTATTCTCTTGACTCGTGTCCCCTTTGTTTACGTATGAGAGCTGTTCCCTGATTGTGGTTGAGAGGGAGAGAAGGAAGAGGGGAAGGGAGGGAAGGGTGGGAAGGAGTGAGGGAAGGAGAGGGAGAAGGATGGGAAGAAGGTAAGGTGTGTGGGACGGAGGTAGTGAATGTGGGAGAGAGGAAGGATGGGAGGGAGGGAGAGAAGGAGGGAGGGTTGGAGGGAGGGAAGGAACATGGGTGAGGGGAAGGGAGGGAGCCAAGTAGGGAGGGTGAGACGGAGGGAGGGAGAGATGAAAAGAGACTGAGAAGTGTATTGTGAAAGTGAGGGAAGGAGGGAAGGAGGGAGGGAGGGAGGGAGGAAAGAAGGGAGAGTTGGAGACGTGATGATGACAATGAGGGTGTGTTCTGGGTGAGTGGGAGAAAGGGAGAAGATGCTAGGGAGGGAGGAAAAGGAGGAGAGAGAGAGAGAGAGAGATTAAAAACCCATCATTAACTTTAACCTTTAAATATGAACAAGTGCAGTACGTATACT
This sequence comes from Homarus americanus, assembly GCF_018991925.1. Classification (NCBI taxonomy): domain Eukaryota; kingdom Metazoa; phylum Arthropoda; class Malacostraca; order Decapoda; family Nephropidae; genus Homarus; species Homarus americanus. Next base: position 6,070,319 of record NW_024751660.1, on the reverse strand, counting down.
TAAAATAACATCTAAGAAACCAATCTCCCGAAATGCGGAACTTTAGCCTGAAAACAAATAACCTAAACCCATACTTAAAACTAACCTAAAAAAAATTAAAACCCTCCTAAAAAAACCCCTCAAATTTGACCCTAAATAGTAAAGAAAAAAAATTACCCCTAAAAAATAATCCCCACCAAAAATACTTAAAATAAATCGTAAAAAAAAATAAACATTCCTTAAAAAATACATCTTTAAAAGTAATTCAGACTTAAATAAAAGTACTTTTTTAACACTGGCGGTCCATATAAAAGGTCGTGTAATGAATATATTATACAAGGAAGGTCTTGTACAAGGAAATAATTTGCAATAAACAGTGTCTTGATGACCGTGTGTGTGTGTGTGTGTGTGTGTGTGTGTGTGTATGTGTGTGCGTGTGTGTGTGTGTGTGTGTGTGTGTGTGTGTGTGTGTGTGTGTATTCTATGATGCAGTACCTCCTTATGTGTACGAGGAGAGTATATTTGCATGCGTCTGTATACATGTACGTATAATATACAGTACACAGTGCATACATGAAGCCACATATACATCTACATATACATGAGTGCAGTAGAGTTGTCTGAGGGTACTTATCGCCTCTCGTGACTCTACTGGTGTTTACGTCACGACATAACAGTGCACTACCCACACTTACACCCTGGTACTTAGTATTTCTTCATATCGCTTCATTTTCTTCCTTCTTATTCTCCTCTTCTCCTCCTCTTCCGCCTCCTCTTCCTCCTCCTCTTCCGCCTCCTCTTCCTCCTCCTCCTCCCATTGTTCACTTACCCAACATACACGGTGTGGATTGGGTACTGTACCGGGCAGGGTGTTCCGGGGTAATGGTTAGCCAGTGCAGTTGGCGAGTTGTCCGGTCTTCTTGGGTCATTTTATTACGTGTGTGTGTGGGGCGACCTTTGACTCACCTTTATCGCTATCCCTCTTACAGCTCTCTCTCTCTCTCGTGTTTTCTTCCTCCCACAAAAATTGTCGCCCATTAAGCTTCAGGTGTGATGCTTATCGGCACACACACACACACACACACACACACACACACACACCTAACCAATGACCTCTGACAACCAAATATGACCTTAGTAACCACCTACGGTTTATCATCCCACTTTTTAAATTCTAGAATATCGATAGTTTAGGCACACCTTCAATCATTTCTCACATCCAATTGGTTCAACATTTCTAATTAACTTGGGGGGGAGTGGGGTGAAGGTGTTATGGCCTCCTAGGAAAAAAAAAAACGATAACAAAAAACAAACTTGGGGAAACTTTGAGATATTGATTTTCCTTATAAATAGAAAGTTTGGAGAGAGTTAGTGTTGGCTAAGTTGAGAATTATGGACGAATTGGCAACTCAACCCCACGTGTGTTTTGGAAATATGACTTGAGGAGGGGGAGGGTGGGGGAGGGTGTGGGGATGGTGTGTTGTGGGGGGGGAAGAGGGGTGTGAGAGGGGTTGTTTGTGTTTGTGTCTGTTTGTTTGTCCTGATTTTATAGGTGTTTGTGAGCCGTAGTGTGTAGGTTTAGGGGTGTCTGTCTGTCTCTCTCTCACACAAGCACACACACATAAAACCCCACTCCCCATCTCCTGTCAACCCTCCTCCCACCCCCTGTCAACCCCTCCCCCCCCCTGTCAACCCCTCCTCCCACCCCCAGCGTCACCCCTGTCAACCCTCTCCTCCCACCCCCGTCAACCCCTCCTCCCACCCCCGTCAACCCTCCTCCCACCCCCGTCTCCTCCCACCCCCGTCAACCCCCTCTCCTCCCACCCTGCACCCCCTGTCACTCCCCCACCCCCGTCCTAACCCCTCCTCCCATTCAATCCACCCACCCCTGTCAACCCTCCTCCCACCCCTCAACCTCCTCCCACCCCCTGTCAACCCTCCCCCCCCGTCAACCTCCCACCCCTGTCAACCCTCCTTCCATTCACCACTCCACCCAACCCCTTCACCCGTATTAAACCATCACTCCGGCTAAAACACTGCGTTAAACCATCACTCTGCACTGAATTAAACCATCACTTCTGGTTAAAACACTGCGTTCCATCACTCTGGCTAAAACACTGCATTAAACCATCACTCCGGCTAAAAACATCGCAGTTAAACCATCACTCTGCTTAAAACATCGTTAAACCATCACTCCGACTAAAACACTGCGTTAAACCATCACTCTGGTTAAAACACTGCATTAAACCATCACTAAAACACGCGTTAAACCATCACTCCTGCTAAAACATGTTAAACCATCACTTGGTTAAACACTGCGTAAACCATCACTCTGCGTTAAACACAAACCATCACTTGGTAAAATTGCGTTAACCCATCACTCTGGTTAAAACACTGCGTTAAACCATCACTCTGGTTAAAACACTGCGTTAAACCATCACTCCTGCTAAAACACTGCATTAAACCATCACTCTGGTTAAAACACTGAATTAAACCTCGAAGAATAATTCATGACACGTTTTAACCCGTGAGCTTTAAGTGCGTCGTTTATTTAAAAGCTTATCGGGTTACAGTAAATGTTCAGGTATCGGCGTCAATAATCTAGTGCAGCCATTAACACCTGGGCCGATTACAGAACAGAGCCTCATCACACACGTTTAAACATGTGTGAGTGTGTGTGTGTGTGTGTGTGTGTGTGTGTGTGTGTGTGTGTGTGTTTAACTATTGGATAGATTGAACGATATACTAGTTACGAGTGATTGTGTCCTTGCGTGTCTGTCTGTCTGTCTGTCTGTCTGTCTGTCTGTCTGTCTGCCTGTCTGCTAATGTACCTGTCATGTTGTTGTTTTTGTTTTTCCACCTGTCTCTTAGCTTTTCATATTATTTTTATGTTTGACTGTCTATTTGTCTGTCACTTTATCAGGCTTTGTGTCTGTTCTCCTGTCTATATTGTTCTGTCTTTATCTCTGTCTATATATCTATTTATATGTCTGTCTCTATGTCTATCTATATTTCATCATGTTAGTCTTTCCCTTTTATCTGTCTATTTTTCTGTCATTCTGTCTATATCGATGTATATCTGTCAGTCTACATACCCTTTTGACTGTCTAAATGTATGACTGTCTTTCTGTCTGTATGTGTGGAGGTGTTGTATTTTTTTATGTATTTACCTGTCTACCTGCTTGTCTGTCTGTCTATTCTGTCTGTCTACTGAGCGTGCCAATTGACCTGTATTTCTTCATATGTCTGTCTAATCCTGTCTAATGACTCTATCTAAATGTTTAGCAGTTAACATACCCACCTGTCTACCTGTCTATCAATCAACATACCCACCGTCCTACCTGTCTATCAATTAACATACCCACCGTCCTACCTGTCTATCAATTAACATACCCACCTGTCTACCTGTCTATCAATTAACATACACACCTGTCAACCTGTCTATCAATTAACAGCTCATCAACTTACATCTATCTGTCCATTAGCACAAACAGAAAAAAAAAGCTCTCAAGCTGACATTTCTCTCGGGTACGCTTCAAAAGCTTTAGCCTGTGTCCTCAGCTGAGCCGTTGTAAACACACAGTGGACTCCTGCGAACAGCTAATCGACCAGATGACTCACAGTACAGGGCCATTTGTACCTGTAAATATTTGATCATAACTTCTCTTTTATAACTGCCCAGGGTTAAGGTGAGTGGGGAGAGAGGGAGTGGGGAGAGAGGGGGCTAGGTGAGTGGGGAGAGAGGGAGTGGGGAGGGAGAGGAGGGGGGGGCGAGGGGGAGGGGGAGAGAGGGAGGAGGAGGGGAAAGGTGAGGGGAGGGAGGGGTTACAGAGGGGGAGAGGGAGGTGAAGAGGGGAAAGATGAGGGGAGAGAGGGGTATGAATTGGAGAGGAAATGCAAGAGAAAGTGCCTTACATACATACATGCATGTATAATGGCCACACACACACACACACACACACACACACACACACACACGAACTCTAGTACTCCACAAAGGCTTTCTGAAGATCATATCCACTTTCACAATTTCTTTATAATAATAGTAAAAAAACTTTCTTCATTATAGTAAAAAAAAAAAAAATATATATAAAAATTCTTACTTTTATCCATGCGACACAAAAGTCCACATCAAGAAGGACGTAAGTTTTTTTGGTCTGGTTTTTTTTCTTTTAATATTTTGATGTCTTTTGGGTAATGATCCGGCACCTCTCTCTGTTGTCTTCCACTGTTTCTATTTTCTCTCTCTCTCTCTCTCTTTTGTCTTCCACTGTTTCTTATTTCTCTCTCACTTTTTTCACTTCTTTCTCTCCTTTTCTTGTCTCTATTCCCTTGTTATTATATCTCTACCTTTTATCTTTCCTTCTATCTCCTTTATCTTCAGTCTCTTCTCATTCCCATCTCTCTCTACAGATAACACAACACTGGACACTAGCACCATATAACACACAATAACACAACATAACAAATAACACCATGTAAACACCGAAAGAATAGGAAATAACACTAACACGACAGTAACACCACAGTAACACCATTTAAAACCACCTATAACACATCCTAACACCAGATAACACCACTAGAACACCAAACAGCATCACAACATTCCAACAACACCACGACAAAAACAATAACAACCACACAAACACACACACATCAACAACATTCCTCCACCCACCTCCACAAACAACAATCATCCACAACCACACAAACACACATAAAAAACCCACCCACCCAAACACACATAAAAAACCCACCCACCCAAACACACAAACACCAGTTAAAACATCTCCCAAGCTGATACAAACATTTGATAACACTTCCCTACTGTAATTAAATTATTGAAACACACAAACCCTTGAGAATTCCTTTGTTGATAATGCAATAACGGCGACATTATGGGAGGGAGGAGCAGAAGAGATGTGTGTGTGTTACGTCATTGTTGAATCTATTAGAATTTGGAAGTCGTTTTGGTGTTGAAGATGAGGAGGGTAAGAGAGAGAGAGAGAGAGAGAGAGAGAGGGTGAGAGAAGAGAGAGAGAGAGGTGGGAAGGTTGTGAGAAGTAGGGACAGAGAGTGATGGGGTTGAAGAGAGAGAGAGAGAGAGAGAGAGAGAGAGAGAGAGAGAGAGAGAGAGAGAGAGAGAAAGAGAGAATAAAGGAGAGAAAAAAAGGAAGGGAAGAAGAAAGGAAGGAGTAATCACCACCCTTCTTTCTCTCTCTCTATCTCTCTCTCTATTCCATCCATCTCTCTCATTTTCCTCCTTCATTCATTCTCTCTCTATCTATCTTTATTGCACTTATCTCCTCTTCCTCCACCCCTTTTTATCCGAATTTATTCCCTCTTCCTGTTATCGGCCGTCCGCACTTCATTTTCTTTAATTGGCAATTTCTCTCCAGTTTCTCTAATTGGTAACAGCACTCCATTTTCTTTAACTGGTAATAACCCTCAATATGCTCTAATTAATAATAGTATCCCATATTTTTTTAATTTTTAATAGTACCCCATTTTCTTTAGCTCTTACCAGTACCCCATTTTCTACACCTTTTTAATAGTACTTTCATATTTCATAATAATATTGCCTCTAATAGTGCTCCAATATTTTCCCTTTAAAATATCCCCATTTTCTTTTCATTTTAAAAATTCTTCGTTTTCTTTAACTCTTAGCAATATCCCAATTTCTTTAACTGGTATAGGGCATACTTGGGTAATGCGATATATATTAACACTGAAAAATCCGGATGGAGAGTTTATATAATTTTCACAATTTATAAAACGTCGATAGAAGACAAATAATCTGGAGTAAGCCACATTTAACAGGATAATAATCGATATTAAGCCATAGTTTATTACAGTAAGTCATAATTAGCCCCATCGGCCCACAGGAAGCCACATTAAGCCGGATATCAAGCCAAATCAACCCATAAGTAGCCCCCACCGACCCACAGGAAGCCACATTAAGCCGGATATCAAGCCAAGTCAACCCATAAGTAGCCCCACCGACCCACAGGAAGCCACATTAAGTCGGATATCAAGCAAGTCAAGCCAGACAAGCCAGACAGCAGGTGTAGAGGGCGGGTAGGCAGGCCTCACGTCTTAACCCGGACGACCCTGGAATAAAGATGTATTTTTTTGGCTGAGGGGTGATTTCTCTTGGCCATTGATTACGACCAGCAGGGATAGTGCGATAAAGGAGGGAGGAGGGGCAAAGAGATGAGGAGGGTGGGTGGGGAGAGGGAGGAGGAGGAGGGGTGAGGGGTAGTGAGGAGGGGGGAGAGGAGGGGCGGCATTTGCAGAGGGAGAGGGAGGAGGGGGAGAGATTGAGTTAGGGAAGGAGTGAGAGAGAGAGAGAGAGAGAGAGAGAGAGAGAGAGAGAGTGAATAAGCTGCTAAAAGGACTAAAGTGAAAATAAAATTAAACTACACAAAAAAAGAACAAACAAACAACATATAAAAGCAATTCCTTGTTTGTTTTTATCTTTTCATTCTTTGTGTTTTTTGTTTCATCTCTTTTTTGTTTCTCTTTTATTCAACAGATTGACGTTAAAAAACACGGAGGAATAATAGAGGGGGGGAAGAATATTAAAGGGTGGATGTTTATTGATCGTTGTAAATAGGGAGAGAGAGAGAGAGAGAGAGAGAGAGAGGAGAGAGAGAGAGAGAGAGGTAGAGAGTTGTAGACAGAATGAACAGATAAATTAAAGAATGATAGACACACACACACACACACACACACACACACACACACACACACACACACACACACACACACACACACACACACACACACACACACACACACACACACACACACACACACACACACACACACATACACACACACACACACACTAATGACATAGGCAAACAAACACAGACTAGCAGACAGACAGACACAAAAATATCGTAAGTCACGAAAACTTCTACCAGAAAATAAATGCATCGTCATCATGACTCAGCCAGACAGTCCACACGTTTGACAAACTCTTCCTTCCTTCCTTCCTTCCTTCCTTCCTTCCCCCTCCCTCTTTCTTTTCTTCCTTCCTTCTTCCCTCCCTCCTCTTTCTTCCCCTTTCCTTCGCCCTCCTTCCTCCTTATCTCTCCTTCCCCTCCTTCTTTTTCCTTCCTTTCCCTTTTTTTCCTTCCCCTTCCTTCCTTCCTTTCTTTCCTTCCCCCTTTTCCTCCTTTTCTTCTTTCCCATCCACCTCTCTCTTACCTCGTCATCTCCTTCCCCCACGTTTTTCCTTCTCTCTCTCTCTCTTCCCGCCTTACCTCCCATATTCTTTTTTTCTTACTCCTTCTTCAACTCTCCCTCACTGTGCCTTCTATTCATCCTTTCTCTCACAAACTCCCACCAACATCTCATCACATTCTCCCCCCACCTCCAACCCACCACCCAACAACCTCTCCATCCCCTCCCTTCCCCCTCCCTCCCAGCCTAAATTATTTCCCATGCTCTGAAGGGCTCCAACTCAGAGATGATTCTTCTGCCAATGATCACCAAGCCAGAGCTTTCCAGCACTCACATAAGGAAAGCTCTCTCCAGAGAGTTAATGTTGCTACCTTTAGAAGTTCCGTCTTTGGCCATGAAAACTCTTTACTGAACGGATGGATTTGTGGTCTTTGGTATTGGTGATGTGATGTGTTTGTGTGTGTGTGTGTGTGTTGTGTGTCATGTTTGAGTTTGCGTGCGTGTATTTATGCTCTAATCTGCCCTGTTTGTGCATGAATGTGAAAATCACTAGTATGACAACAGACATCACTTGAAGGCTAAGAACCACCACATACACACACACACACACACACACACTCACACACACACACACACACACACACACACACAGCCAAGAAGCTACATACACACACACACACACACACACACACACACACACACACACACACACACACACACACACACAGAGCCGAGATATAAGAAAAAAAAATAGGACATTAATTTATCCTCTGGTGAGTTGCCAATCTGTATTGCTTACCATTTTCTGTCTTTGTTTACATAACCCAGCTGATGATGACGTCACGTTCCGTTTTCTTTCATCAAGTCAGAATTGTCACTTGAATATATCTTTCATTGTCATATTATTCGTAAATATAAGATGAGATAAATAGATAGATAGATAGATAGATAGATAGATAGATAACCAAAGCAAACATTCACAATTTAAAATATTCAATACAGACTCAAATATTTTGTCGTGTCCTTTGAACTCACAAACGTGTAAAATACAAAAAAAAAACATTTATTCTTGTTTTAAACTTATAAAGCAAAAGTTCAATCTTACATTTTATTTATTTCTCACAAACGCTAAAGCAAATGTTTTTTTTTTTCACCTGAGATCAAACAAAATTACAAAGAAAATGAAAGAATTATGGTTTCATAAAATCACAAACGCAAACAGATTAAATATTATTCTACATTCAATTTACAAATATAACAAAATGAATGGAGTTATTATTATACAACGAACAAACACATACAGTACTGTACTTATAGTTATATTAATCATAATTTTTCATTGTCAATTAAAGTCAAAATCATAAATGAGTCAAAACAACATTTCAGTTTTACATATACGAGTTGAGGAAACATCTTGTTAAGAGATTCAAAAAACAAACAAATAATATCCCCTAAAATAATAGTGACAATCAGGTCGTCAGATTCTTCCTCGACCAACAATAAAAAAATGTTTCTTCTATAAACAGAGCCTCAAGATGGAACCTAGAGAGGAAAGAGAGACAAAATAGAGGTTCTCATTAGACAAGAGGCGACCCCCGAGCGCCTCTGTTTTCACCAAAACTCCCGGCGACTGGTGGTATAAATCATATTTCCTTCCAGCGCCCAAAGAGGAGTACAGGGAAACATTTCACACTTCAAAAACGCCGTTCTTTTTTTTTTTTTCTTTGCTGTGTGTATCTGTCTGTCAATCTGTCTGTCTTATTTGTACATCATTTGCATTATATCTTATTTACATTTCTTTTATTATGTTTTATTTTTCCTTAATTTGTATTATATGTTTTGTACTTATTCTTATGTTTATTCGCGTCTTTGTCTGTTACTAATTCTGTTTATTTTTTTCAATTTATTTATTAATTAAATCTATATGTCTATTGTGTTATTGTTATATTCGTAGGTTTTATAATAAATAAACAACAACAAATAACAAATGTAAATAATAATAATAATACGTATAATACATTAATAATGTAATAATATAATATTAATATTAACGCTAACAACAACAAATAACAAATCAACAATAAATAATAATAATAATATTGATAACAATAATAATAATAATAATAATAATAATATTAACGCTAACAACAACAACAAATAAATGGTTAATAATAATAATAATAATAATAATAATAATAATCACTAAATTACTCATCATTGTTGTTTCATATCAGTTAGTTGTTTCAATACAAAAATCCAGGAAACACGACGTAACGAAGTCACACTTCAGAGTTAATCAAGGCTTTTTGTGCTCAATGAATTGATATAAATACAGCCAGTGAGGAGTGTGAGTATAGTGGTATGGTGTGGTGTGTGTGTGTGTGGTGGTGTTATGGTGTGGTGTGGTGTGGTAGTGTGTGTGGTGTGGTGGTGGTGTGGTGTAGTGTGGTGTAGTGCAGTGTGGTGGTATGGTGTGTGTGTGTGTAGTCTGGGTAGTGGTGTGTGTGTGTGGTGTGGTGTGGTGGTATGGTGTGGTAGTGTGGTGTGAAAGTGTGGTGGTATGGTGTGGTGTGTGTTGGTGTGGTGTAGTGTGGTGTAGTGCGGTGTGGTGGTATGGTGTGGTGTAGTGTGGTGTAGTGGTACGGTGTGGTATAGAGTGGTGGTGTAGTGTAGTGGCATGATGTGGTGTGTGGTGGTGGTTTGTTGTGGTGTGTGACGTGGTGGTGATGTGGTGTGGTGTAGTATGGTGGTATAGTGAGGTGTGGTGTGGTGGTACAGTGTGGTGTGGTGGTATGAGGGGATGTGGTATGGTAATGTGGTGTGATGGTGTAGTGAGGTGTCATGTGATATGATAGTATGTGTGGTGAGTATAGTGTAGTGGTGATATTGTGAGGAGTAGTATGGTGGTGTAATATGGTGAAGTGGTGTGGAGGAATGGAGTGGTTCTGTGGTAGTGGTGTGGTGTTATGGGAGTGTGGTGTGATGTTTTAGTGGTGTAATATTGTGGTAGTAGTAGTGTGATGGTGTGGTGAAGTGATAGCAGTAATCCCAGGACCAGTATTGCTAGTGTCGTGCCTAACTAACTCACTACAGTAATCACATTAACATAAATAAATAAGTTAGTGAAGAATAAATATTTACCTACCCCCCCTAAAAAAAAAAGACGGGGTCGACCGGAATATTGGCGTTTAGAGAGATTTCAATTGATAAGAGTGTAAATGGTTTTCAATTTTAGTGGACTGGGAATGGTTGTATAATGCAGGTGACTCATGATACTATAATGTGTTGTAAATGGACCTCTTTTATTTTGTACTGAATTGTTCATGGATTGATGTTGAACACGTGTAGGGTGGTGAGGGAGGGTGTAGGGTGGTGAGGGAGGGTGTAGGGTGGTGAGGGAGGGTGTAGGAGTCAGGTAGGGGAGGGTGTAGGGGTGGTGGGGGTGCGGGTGGTGTGAGGAGGGGTGTGGGGTGGGTAGAGAGTGTAAGGTGGGCGAGGGAGATTAGCCAGGGTGGATGAGAGGTGTAGGGTGGTGAAGGAGGTGTAGGGTGGTGAGAGGTGTAGGGTGGGTGAGGAGGAGGGTGTGGTAAAGGGAGGGTGTGGGGTGGGTGAGGGAGATATAGGTGGTGAGGAAGTGTGGGGTGGTGAGGAGGACATGGGGTGGTGAGGGTGGGGTGTGGTGAGGAAGGGTGTGGGGTGGGGGAGGTGTGGGTGGGGGGTCATGGGGTGAGGGGAGGGTTGGTGAGGGAGGGTGTGGGATGGTGAAGGAGGGTGGGTGAGGGAGGATTGCAGATGGTGAGGAGATTTGGGAATTGGTGAAGGAGGGTGTAGGGGTGGTGAGGAGGTGTATGTGGGTGTGAGGGTGTAGGAGATTGGTGGGGGAGGGTGTAGGGTGGTGAGGGAGGGAAAGAGGTGAGGTGATAATAATACTCTTGGGGAAAATAGGTAGTAGAGATATGCTCTATGGACATTCTTTTTCAGGTGGCAGAATGAGAACAAATACAAATTGAGAGAGACATGGAGTTAAAGGCTCCTGTATACAGTAAATCTCTCACCACTCAATATACGAGCTCTTACCTAACCTCTGCAAACTGTTACTGCCTTGCAGAGCATAATGCCACTCTACACTAGGTGGTGAAAATAATATTCGAGTCAACCCTCAGGCATGATAATCCCTCAGCCAAACCCCTCCCCTGTCGGTCAGTGAGGCATAACCATCCATTGCTTCGCCCCCCTACCACTTAGTGAGCATAACCATCCGGCTGTTGTCAGCCAAGCCCCCACTTAGTGAGCATAACCATCCATTGTCAACAAAGTCCTCACCCCGAACACTCAGTAAGCATAATCACCCATCCTTTTCTGGGAGTAGATTCAATATTTCGATATAAAGATTGTCCATCGTGCCGTAGACAAGAGGAATCTGGGCGGTCCCCTCTTAAGTACGCCCCACCACTGTGTTTTATCCTCGCTGAGTGGCAAAAATACGAGAAGTTCTTGATGGATTTGGGGACAGTGTGTTTATTTTACCGTTTTTCTCTCTCTCTCTCTGTCTCTCACTTGTTTCTTTTTTTTTTCTCCTTTTATCCGCCATTCTCTTTCTTTAGTGTTCGTGGGTCTTTATCTACGTTATGTTTGACTTTTGTTTGTTCGTTATGGCTGTTGTTATTATTATTATTATATAGATAGAATGGCTTTCCTTCCTTCCTTCCTTCCTTCTTTTCTTCCTTCCATTGCCCTCTATCCCACTTCTGTCTTTCCCATTCTACCCTCTTTCCTCCCCGCTCTTCCATCCCTATCCTTATCTTTCCCTCTCACTTTCTTCCATCCCCTGCCTCATATCTTACTCCATTCCCTCTCTCCCTCCATTCCCCTTCCCTGTTGGACTTCCCTCCCTCTTTGCTAAACTCCTTCCCCCCTCCACCCTCCACCCTCCCCCTCTCCCTCCCTGCCCCACCTAGGCACACACAGTTGTCAACATGGAGGTAATTCGGACAATAATTAACCAGGCAGGAGAGAGAGAGAGAGAGAGATGGACTTTTAAATTCTCTTCGCGTCCAAATTACCAGAGAGAATTACCGCCTGTAGACCATGTATGTTGATTGTGAGGGAGGGAGGGAGGGAAGTAGGGAGAAGGAAGGGAGGGGGGAATGAAGGTGGGAGGAAGGGGGGAGGGAGGCACGGAGTAGGTGGGAGGGAAGGAGGGAGGGAATTATTTTATATAGATCATGTACGGTGAGTGTAAAGGAGGGAGGAAGGAAGGGAGGAAGGAAGGAAGGAAGGAAGGAGAGAGAGAGATTAATATAGGCGAAAATTAAAGAAAAAGAGTAAACAAGAAATAATTACCAAGCAGGAGCTAGCCAATTAAATCTTCACTTTGGCTGTAATTTTCACGTGTTTTCTATTTTGGCGAAATATGAAGTGGCACGCGAAATTATGACCAATTATCTTCATTATTTCCTATTTTCTTCATTATCTCTTTATTATATTTCTCGCACGATTGGATTAACTATTATTATCTTTTGTTATAGTTTATTTATTTTTGTTTATTATCGTTGTTTGTCAAATTTGCTTCACTTTTTTTTACTTAATAAACATTACCTAAAAAAATGAATAATAAAATCATAATAAAAAATAAAATATTACAGGAAATAAGTTTATATATTACGTCAACAAAATAAAAGCGGCAAAATCGAAAAACAAAAACGATTAAAATTGGTAAAAGAAAAGATGGTCGTTTACTGTGAGAAAAGTGGTGCTACGGTAGTTTGGTTTTGGCGGAGAAAGAACAGCTCAAGAGACGACACGGTAGATGAGGAACTCGCTTGGTGGCAGAGTTCAGTAGCAAGCGAAGACGGTGAGTGTGAGGATGGTTAGTCCTTTCTAGCGAGTGTTTACGAGTGCTGTTCCAGAAGCAGACCTATCCGAACGAGACGATTTACCCGATATTCAGAAATCATTGTCGTAGAAAGCGGGAAATAGTGTCTACAAAATCCTCCACTACAGCACCAACAAGGAAAAACATTGCAGTATTTGAGCTGTAGTTTGAGAAGAGTGATGGATAGTGTTTCAGAGGACCGAACCTTTAGTGAAGCTGTTCCGGACCGCTGTGTGAAGCTTCATGACCTCAGTTGTTGACGAATATTAAGACTCACGTGTTACCAGGTGAGTTAATTTACTGTAAAGAGTATTTTATGTGTGAGCAGTGTAGAGTTTATTGTGAGGGAGGTAAGGAGGGAGGGAAGGAAGGAGGAAGGAGGGAGGGAGGAAGGAGGGCGGGAGGGAGGTAAGGAGGGACGGAGTTAAGGAGGGAGGGAAGTAAGACTGTGGACCATTGTGTTAATTGTGAAGGAAGGAGGGAAGGAGGCAGGTAGGTAGGGAAGGAGGAAGGGAGGGAGGGAGGGAAGGAAGGAAGGGAGGCAGGGAATTATTCAGTGTAGACTATGTATGTTGATTGTGAGGGAGAGAGAGAGGGAGGAAAGAAAGGAAGAAAGAAAAGGAATTCGCTAGAAATTTATCATTATGGTGATGACAGGTGTTATGTGTGTTGGTGATGACAGGTGTTATGTGTATTGGTGATGACAGGTGTTATGTGTGTTGGTGATGACAGGTGTTGGTGATGATGACAGGTGTTATGTGTGCTAGTGATGACAGGTGTTGGTGATGACAGGTGTTGTGTGTTGGTGATGACAGGTGTTGGATGACAGGTGTTATGTGTTGGTGATGACAGGTGTTATGTGTGTTGGTGATGACAGGTGTTATGTGTGTTGGTGATGGGAGGTGTTGGTGATGATGACAGGTGTTATGTGTTGGTGATGACAGGTGTTATGTGTGTTGGTGATGACAGGTGTTAGTGTGTTGGTGATGACAGGTGTTATGTGTGTTGGTGATGGGTGTTGGTGATGATGACAGGTGTTATGTGTGTTGAGTGATGAGGTGTTGGTGATGGGTGTTTTGTGTTGGTGATGACAGGTGTTATGTGTGTTGGTGATGACAGGTGTTATGTGTGTTGGTGATGACAGGTGTTATGTGTGTTGGTGATGACAGGTGTTATGTGTGTTGTGATGACAGGTGTGTGTGTTGGTGATGACAGGTGTTATGTGTGTTGGTGATGACGGTGTTGTGTGTTGTGATGACAGGTGTTATGTGTGTTGGTGACAGGTGTTGTGTGTGGTGATGACAGGTGTTATGTGTGTTAGTGATGACAGGTGTTGGTGATGACAGGTGTTATGTGTGTTAGTGATGACAGGTGTTGGTGGTGATGACGACAGGTGTTAGGCCATATGTCTACAATGTTGTTGACCATTATCTCACACACACACACACACACACACACACACACACACACACACCATATATATGAACAACACACAACTGTAGAATCTTTCCTGTGTAATACCATTTGATGACTATGTGATGTTAGGGAACTGGACGGCTGTTGGACGGGTGGTGAACGGGTAGTGGACGGATGGTGTTCGGGTGGTGCACGGATGGTGGATGGGTGGCGTATGTGTGTGTTGGATGGGTGATGGGTGAGTGTTTGACAGGCATTTGACAGGAACAAAACGGGTGTTAGACAGATATAAGAAAAGGAACATGTAGATATTAGCAGGTGATACACCATTACTAGGCAAGTACAAGACAGGGATTAGACAGGTACTAGAGAGGTGATACACTGGTACTAGAGAGATACTAGACAGGGAACATATCGGTACAAAACAGGGAATAGACAGGTACTAGACAGGAATTAGACAGGTACTAGATATGTAGTCAGCATGAAACGTGATATTCTGTGAAAGTTGAAACAGATGGATAGAAATTTGGTTTGAAAATGTGATTATATGGACCGTGACAACTTTTTGTTAGGAGAGAGATCAAAGTGTGTTTTTTTAGAATTTGGTTACTAAGTAAGTTTGTCTAAATATTTCAATGACTTCATCTGGAAGTTTGTATTATCATGTAAAATTTTTAGATTTATTACCCAAATTCTCTCTCCTCACCATCTCCTTCCTCACCATCCTCACCATCTATCTCTCCACCATCCTCTCCTCACCATCCTCCTCACCATCTCTCCCCACCATCTCTTTCACCATCTCTTACCATCTATCTCCATCTCCTTTCTCTCATCTCTCTCTCTCACCATCTCTCACCATCTCTCACCTCTCTCACCCCTCTCTCTCACCACCTCACCATCTCCTCACCATCTCACCATCTCACCATCTCTCTCACCACATCTCACCATTCTCTTCACTGATTCACCATCTCTCAATATCTTCAATGATTCTACCATACACCACTATTTCCTCCTCACTTCTCCTGCATATTTCATCAGTTGTTTGAGGGAGGCTGCATGATTAAAGCTAGGTTTATGTGTTATGACAATGTAATTTTTTCCTTAGGGGTGGGTGGGGGTATAGTGGGGGAGAAGGTATGTGTGTGTGTGTGTTTGTGTGTGTGTGTGTGTGTGTGAGAAAGGTAAAGATTGAACTTGCAATGCTCCAAAAACTCTTCTGATTTTTATTTAATATCTGCAATTCTGGATTTTATTTGTAATTTATCTGCAATGAGAGAAAGAGAGAGAGAGAGAGAGAGAGAGAGAGAGAGAGAGAGAGAGAGAGAGAGAGTCCTAGTTTGTTTTACGTATGCTTGTTTTTGTATGTGTATACTAAATTAGATTACAAACGGCTTGGTTCAGGTGTACATGAATATAGTAGAGGACACACGCACACACACACACACACACACACACGTTTACCATATCACGCACAAACGTTTACCATATCACCTCACAAACGTTTACCATATCACCTCACAAACGTTTACCATATCACTCACAAACGTTTACCATATCAATCATTATTAAACGTTTACCATATCACTCACAAACGTTTACCATATCACCACAAACGTTTTCATATCACCCTCACAAACGTTTACCATATCACCTCACAAACGTTTACCATATCACCTCACAAACGTTTACCATATCACCGCACAAACGTTTACCATATCACATCACAAACGTTTGTTACTTCTGTGTCGAGAGCCCATGACAGATTGCAACACGTTTCCCACAACTCGCTGTGATGAAGCAACCAACATATTTTTTTTTTCTTTTTGAGCTGAAAATTGGGCCGTAATAGGCGGAAAGTATTCTAAATTGCCCAATTAACAATTCCTGACGTTCGGAAATAAAGTCCAGAAAACGTATATGAACACACTGGACCTACTGTATCTCTCCTGCCCCCTCCTGCCCCCCCTCTCAGCTTTCATCCCTCTCTCTTTCACCTCTCCCCTCTCTCCCTATTCCTTCTATCCTCTGCACTCCTGTTTCTCCCTCCTTCTCCCTCCTCTCCCTTCCTCCTCTCTCTCCTCTCCCTCCGTCCCTCCCTCCCTCCCCTCCACCCCCTGAGATAGGGTGAGTTTATGTACAGAGACCTTAGACTCTAAATCACTCCCTCCCTTCGCGTTAGAAGCACTGCCATCCCCCGAATCTGTGTGTGTGTGTGTGTGTGTGTGTGTGTGTGGGATGGCATTATCATGAGTCTATTGTTATTTGTTCTTGTGGTGCCCTGAGGAAGGGAGGAGGGAGGGAGGAGGGAGGAGGGTAGCAGAGAGGGAAGTAGGGAGAGAGGGGAGGAGAGGAATGGAAGGGAAGGAGAAGAGAGACGGAGGAGGGAAAGAGGAAAAGAAGGAGAGATGAGTGGAGGGATGGATGGGAGGGGGAGGAGGATAGGTAAAAGGGACGGAAGGAAGAGCTGGATGGAGAGATTCACGTTATAATAAATTGTTTGCGTGAGTTAAGGGGATGGGGAGGATACTTAAGGGGTGGTTAATAGGGGGGTCAATAAGGGATTTAGGGGGTTTTAAGGGGAGGTTAATAGGGGGATTTAAAGGGAGGTTAATAGGGGGATTTAAAGGAGGAAGTTTAGGGGAATTAAGGAGGTTAATAGGGGATTTAAAGGAGGTTAATAGGATTTAAAGGAGGTTAATAGGGGGATTTAAAGGAGGTTAATAGGGGGATTTAAAGGAGGTTAAGGGGATTAAAGAGGTTAATGGGGGATTTAAAGGGGAGGTTATAGGATTTAAAGGGAGGTTAATAGGGGATTTAAAGGAGGTTAATAGGGGATTTAAAGGGAGGTTAATAGGGGGATTTAAGGAGGTTAATAGGGGGATTTTATGGGAGATTTATAGGTAATTTAGGGGTTAATAGGGAGATTTAAATGGGAGTTTAAGGGATCTAAATTGACCTCCTTAACTTGTCCTCTTCAAGCTTTCCTCTTGATACGGGTCTCGTCTCCTCCTTCCCCTCTCCCTCGTCTTCTCCTCCTCCTCTTCCATGTCGCTCTTCTCCTCCTCTTTCCCCCTCGTCTCCCTTTGTCTCTACCCTCCTCCTGTCTTCTCCCCCTTTCCCTCCTCCCCTCCCTCCCCGCCAAACCCGCTTATCACTGTATATTGCTACTTGACGCTGTGAGACCAATAAAACTATACTTTTTTGAAACTCACGATCAAATCTAATGGAAAACACCAGAAATCATCGATCAATCTGTCATTTTTGTCTCTCTGCCATAGATCTACCGTTCGTGTATAGGTTAATATATTGCTATGTTTATTATCCTTTATGTATCAATGGGGGAGGGTGATACGTGTGAGTGGATACATATGGGTAGTAGGAAGGAAGGAAGGAAGGAAGGAAGGAAGGAAAACACGACAGTAAGGATTTTTTGTTTTTATTTCTGTATCAACACGTATTCTGGGTTACCTGTAGTGTATATTACCTGAGTCAAGTACTATATTAGGGATACATACATACATACATACATACATACATACATACATATACACATACATACATACATACATACATACATACATACATACATACATACATACATACATACATACATATATTCATACATACATACATACATACATACATACATATACATACATACATACATACATACATATACATACATATATATACATACATACACACATACATACATACATACATACATACATACACACATACATACATACATACATACATATACAGGAAGATAAACAGACATAATAAAGATATATAAATACACTCCTAAAAAATATACAAACAAACACAAATATATCAAATCAAAAAACTCGTCACTAGCAGTTGCCAATGAGTAAATACTGTCGTTTTAAGGAACGGTGTTATAAAGAGGAACACACGATTTTTAAACCTTTTTTTTGGGGGGGAGGGGTAACATTTAGAGTGGTGGATGATGGTGATTGATGCTTGGTCTTGTGTGTTTCGGTCTTGTGGTGTTTCGGTTTTGTGGTGTTTCGGTCTTGTGGTGTTTCGGTCTTGTGGTGTTTCGGTCTGTGGTGTTTTGTCTTGTGGTGTTTTGCTTGTGGTGTTTCGGTCTTGTGGTGTTTCGGTTTTGTGGTGTTTCAGTTCTTGTGGTGTTTCAGTCTTGTGGTGTTTCGGTCTTGTGGTGTTTCGGTCTTGTGGTGTTTCGGTTTTGTGGTGTTTCGTCTTGTGGTGTTTCTGGTCTTGTGGTGTTTCGGTTTTGTGGTGTTTCGGTCTTGTGGTGTTTCAGTCTTGTGGTGTTTCGGTCTTGTGGTGTTTCTGGTCTTGTGGTGTTTCGGTCTTGTGGTGTTTCGGTCTTGTGGTGTTTCGGTCTTGTGGTGTTTCGGTCTTGTGGTGTTTCGGTCTTGTGGTGTTTCGGTCTTGTGGTGTTTCGGTCTTGTTATGCTTCGATCTTGTGAAGTTTCGGTCTTATAATCTCCGAAACACCAAGAACTCTTCCTCTACATGTTCCGGATATCCAGGTAGGTCAGTTCAGATCAGGTCACCTTAGATCAGGTCAGGTCAAATAAGATTAGATTAGTTAAACCCAAGAACTCCTTCACACGAGGTAGTCAACATGAAAACGTAACATAATTTAGGAATCAACAACCTTACCCCCATCCACCTAAAATATTCTATAATACAAATCTTAACTTATTTTCATCGTGTTACTTCTCCTAGACCCCACACCAAGCCCCCTGTCGTAAGTAATTAGTGACTTAGGACTGAAAACTGGCCAATAGGACTGATTTTAACCTTCAAATTCTGTTACTGTGGATGGGGGGGGGAGGGTAAGTGTGGTAGTGGAGGGTGAGAAAGAGGAGGGTAAGTAGGAGGGAGGTAAGTGTGGTTGTGGTGGAGGAGGAGTAAGGAAGGTAACTGAGGTGGTATTAGTGAGAGAGAGAGAGAGAGAGAGAGTTCTATATACATAATCTGATAGGCTATCGTTTTCCTAATGTATATAACAACAAAACTTCCCCTTTGCCCCTTTAAGATCCCTAAACTACAAAGGACCTAAACCTTCCATTTTTCCTTTCAATCTCTTAAGTTAATGTAAAAAGAATTAACCTCTTCTTTTTTTACCTTTTTAAAAATCCAAACGAACAGAAAGGACAACAAAAATAATCCTTTTATTTTTTTCTCGCATCTCAAAACATGAAAGCAAACTGGTTGAATCAGACTCGTAACGGCATCTGTATACATAAAATCATGATCGTGTGTGTGTGTGTGTGTGTGTGTGTGTGTGTGTGCCCTTTGACATGCATAGGAGAAGCTTTTTGTGAGGGAGAGAGTGAGAGAGAGTGAGAGAGAGTGAGAAAGGTGCAACACATCCCACACACACACAAACACACACCCCCCACACACACACACTGAGGTAATCCATAACACATATTTTCTACTTCTCTATCGGCTTCTGCTCTCTGGTCTGAATCCCATCACAACGCAATACATTTAGAATTGGGTAGAAATATTAAATTGTCGACAGGTTGATAGCCAGGTCCGTGCCACACCAGGTATTAAAGCTACTGTAATTGGAAATCTGAATTGAAATAGGGAGATTTTTTTTGTTAATTGGAAAGGTTTTTTTAAAATGGGAAATTTTAATGATTTTTGTTAAATTGGGGAATTATTATAATTA
This sequence comes from Homarus americanus, assembly GCF_018991925.1. Classification (NCBI taxonomy): domain Eukaryota; kingdom Metazoa; phylum Arthropoda; class Malacostraca; order Decapoda; family Nephropidae; genus Homarus; species Homarus americanus. Next base: position 6,050,181 of record NW_024751660.1, on the reverse strand, counting down.
GGGTATTGTATGTTTTTTTAATTGTGTTGCTTTTTTAATTAGATTTTTTTAATTATGGGTTGTTAACTTAGGTTCTTTTAACTGAGTTTGTCAAATTGGAAGGTTATTAAATCTAGAGGTTTGCTAAATTGGGAAGTTTGTTAAATTAGCAAGTTTATGAAATTGGGATGCTTGTTAAATTGGCAGGAAAATAACTGGAAGGTTTGTGAAATTGGGAGTTTTGTTAAATTGTCTTAAATTGCTATTATTACCCCATACATCTTTATAATAAATAATTACTTACTGGAAATGCATAATAAAGACACACAATAATGATAATATCTATATAAAACCTTAGAGTAATATTAACACAATGGAGAAAATCTTGAAATACATATCACTTCTTCAGTATATTTAAAATCGGTATAGTAACAAGAGCAATATTTATGTGATAAGGGTAATAAATACAGGTAGAATGAGTAATAACTGTACCTATCAGGAGAAATAATAATGAAGTAATACACATCACGATTTACAATGAGTATTATCGGTGTTTACTTGTTAACACTGTATAATATCGGGTCACACCAGCTGGAATATTCACACCAGTCATATATTCAGATTACACAATATCTGTACTATACCAGGGAATATCAGCGTCATATACACCTCAAAATCAGTAATATTAGCTCAGTTCTGCGGTAATATTCCCTAATAAACGTATTATATTCATATTTCTTAATATCTTTACCACACAGTCACTCCATGTTCAAAATCGGTAAGACTGTGTATAAAATCGGTGATATTCATATAGTAAACATCATTATACTTACATTATATAATAACTGTAACGCCATGTGGAACAAATACAGTATATACAATGTGCGTCACTGGTTCAGAATACACGCGAAGGCTTTAAAAGAGTTCACGGCCCTGGAACACTGCCAGCTTAGCGTCAACAATGAAATTCGAGAGGTTACGCTCTCCCCCGCGAGGAAATATTTGGGTGATACGCCGCGTAGAGTGACTTATGCGTAATGAGGCTCCAGATAGCCTTTACTGTCTAGGCTCCTCGACTCTCAACAAGGATCGTACCAGGAACTTATCTCGTGTTGCTATGAGGTTAAAGGGACACTTGTGGTCGAGTCTCAGCGTAAATTTAAACCACCATTTTGTATGTCACTTCAGTAGAGTCTCAGCGTAATTTTGACCCCCATCTTTTGTATCGTAGGTTGATGATGTTTTCTCGTTTTTACGTCTTTAATTGAGGGAAGAAATTATCGTAGGAACTTTTCGGAATCTGGAGTGAGATCAGCTCGTCCAC
>NW_024751660.1:6013878-6043878 GCF_018991925.1 Homarus americanus | reverse complement strand
TTTTTTACATTTCTGTGTTCAGTGTTATGTTTGGTGTGGATGTTCACTGTTCACTATGAGTTATGGGGAAGCTTTCTGTTCATCACAATACTTAACGTGAAAGAGAAAAAGAGAGAAGGATAAGAGAGAGAGATAAGAAAGAGAGATAGAGTGAGAGAGAGATAAAGGAGAGAGTGAAATAATGGAGACAAGAAAGAGACAAAAATGAAAGAGAGTGACAGATATAAAGAGAAAGAGATAAAAAAGAAAGAAATCGAGGTAGAGATAAAAGAGAGAAAGAGAGAAATAGAGAGAAAAGAGAGAAAGAGATAAGAGAAATAGATATAAAAGAGAAAAAGAGATTAGAGAAAGAGAGAGACTAGCCTAAATCAGAGCATCACAGCATTAACTCAACATCAGTTCATATATACAGACTAACCTTCTCTTACTACTGCAGCTGTAAGGGGTAAGTGTTACTACAGGATGAAACCAACCTTGGCGCCTCGTGTGTGTGTGTGTGTGTGTGTGTGTGTGTGTGTGTGTGTGTGTGTGTGTGTGTGTGTGTTAAGTGATGTTTATTATCTGAATGATGTTTGTTAAGTGAGTGATAATCTTCGACCAATCAGGTATCAATTCACTCCAGGAAGACAACATTCTCGACCAATCAGCTCTCCGTAAGGGCTCAGATACCATATTCAGCCAGTCATTATGGTAAATTGACCAAGTTTCCGTATGTATGTATGTATGTATGTATGTATGTATGTATGTATGTATATATGTATGTATGTATACCATAGCGGGAACTTCATGACAACGGCCACTTCCACACCAACAAACTTGCAAGTGTGAGTGTGTGTGTGTTATTGGTCTTAGAGAGAGAGAGAGAGAGAGAGAGAGAGAGAGAGAGAGAGAGAGAGAGTAAATTGATTGGGATAGGGGAAGAGAAAGGTAAGGGTTAGGAGGCAGATGAGAGGAGAGGGAGAGGGTAGGGGAGGGGGAGAGAGGAAAGGATGGAAAGGGCGGGGGGAGGGTAGGGGAAAGGGGAGGGGGGGAGGAGACGTCGTATCATGATATAACCAACAAAACAACTTTTTCATCGGAGTTTGTTTATGTTTGAGGAATGTTTTATTTTGGACGAATTAACCGCCCTTTAGCGCAGGGAGTGGAGGGGGAGGTGGGGTGGGGGGGACGAGGGAGGGGGTGGGGGAGAAGGAGGGGTAGGAGATAGGGGGAGAGGATGGAGGTTGGAGGTGATGGGATGAGCAAAATAGGTTGGTAAATTGTTAAAATACAATGGATAGGTGGATAGGTAGGCGGATAGATAGATGGAGAGAGAGAGAGAGAGAGAGAGGGAGAGGAGAGAGAGAGACAGAGACAGAGAGAGAGAGAGAGAGACCTTTATCATATCTAGTATTCAACAGCTCGGATAAAGGTTAAAAAAAAATACAAGTCACCTTAAAGCTGTTTGGAAACGACCATGATTCACTTAAATTAAAACGACCAATAATTCACTTCTACAAAAAAAAAACGACCCAAAATTCACATGCAAGTATATAATGTGATGACCTTTATAAAACTTTAATTCAACCTTTACTCCTGCCTGTTTCCAAATACCAATCTGACTTTTGTTTTAAAATCTTGTGTATAAGAGACACTTCTATATCCTTGTGCGTGATTAGAAGCAAAGGTATAGATGGGAGATAGTGGTTAAGAGAGAGATAGTTGTAGAGACAGAGTGAGACAGAGAGGAAGAAATACTATGAGACAGATGGATATAGTGAGAATTAAGATATAGACAGATAAAGACTAAGAGACAGAGAGTGAGAGAGAGAGAAGGAAACTAACACCCAGACAGTGGCAGAGAGACAGAGACTATGAGACAGATTAAGAGACACAAAGACAGAGATACCCTAAGAGACAAAGACGCAGAGAGACTAAGAGACAAAGGCACAGACACAGACACACACAGAGAGAGACTAAGAGACAGAGAGACTCGGCTCCTCCATCAAATCAGGAATATTAAGAAAAAAACTCAAGTAAAAGACGAAGATATTCTTTTCGCTTTGACTGCCTTTGGAATTTTTAACAGCGATGAAATGCACTATTGCACCCCACCTCCCCCCACCCCCACCTCCCCCCACCATGAGGAGATATGGGGTGATGGGGGGTGGGGTGATGGGGGGGGTGGGGTGATGGAGAGAGATGGGGTGAGGGGGAGGAAGAAATGTGAAGAGAGATGGGTGATTGAGAGAGAGAGAGAGAGGGGAGAAGAGGGGAAGGGAGGGGAGGGAGGGGAGGGGGAGAGGGGAGGGGAGGGGTGAGAGAGGTGGGGAAGGTTTGACGGGGAGAGACAGATGGAACTGATGAGACAGAATGGAGTGTGGGGTGAGAGTGGTGATGAGTGATGAGAGGGAGATAATGGAAAGGAGAGTGGGAAGAAGGAGATGAGGAAAGGAAGGAAGGTAAGGGAGGAGGAGGAGAAGAGGAGGAAAAATAGATGAGAGATAAGGGAGGTGAGGGAGAAAAGAGAGTTGTGATGCTGATAGAAAGAGAGGAGAGAGAAGGATGTTAAAAGGAAGGAGAGAATAAGTTGTAACTGGAATTGGAGAAGTGAAGAAGAAGAAGAGGGGATGAGAAGAGGAGAGAGACAAAGGGAAGAACAAACTGGAGAGAGAGAGAGAGAGAGAAGAGAGAGAGAGAGAGAGAGAGAGAATAAATACAATTAAATGAAAAGTATGAAATAAAAATAAAATAATATAACTAAGAAATAAAAGTAAAACAAAATACTCTTAATTACTAGAGGGAAGAAGATTTTTTATGAATCTCAAATCAAACTAACACATACCCCCTCCCCTATCGGCTAATCAAGTAAACACAACACATGACCACAACAATGAGCATCAGCCATTTGACCATCAACCCAGAACAGCTGTTAGGGTCAGACAGACACACTCTGTCACAATTCAACCACAATTTTCAGATTAAAACCCCTCAACTTAAGGAAGATGGTTTAGGTGGGGGGGAGGGTGGGGGAGGTGGGGGAGGGAGGGGGAGGAGGTTTAATTTGACTACACCGTTTTGTTGTGGATAAGTTTATTGTGTTTTTTATTGAATTATTATTACAAAAAACAATATATTCTTCAGGGATAAAGATATATAATATAAATTGGTTTATATAATGTGTGTTTAGATGTTGGTATAGTAGAAGTATAATTTATATAGGTATTGTTTATAATTTATTCTACATCTCTTTATTAAATTTGTTAATCACCATAGCGTGTTGTGGCCTCTCTCTCTCTCTCTCTCTCTCTCTCTCTCTCTCTCTCTCTCTCTCTCTCTCTCTCTCTCTCTCTCTCCTCTTCGTTGTAGGTATTCCCCCTTATCACATTTCTCCTTTACTCTCACACCCTTCTCTCTTTCCTCATTCGGTAATATTAATCCAATATCGGTATTTCTACTAATCCCACTTTCCGTTGACATTCGGGTGTTATTCCCTTTCACTAGTCTCCTCTCTTTCCCTTGCTTTAAAGTAGCGTTGTTCTTACATGTTACTTTTCTTATTTTCTCTTCTTCCTCATTCGTAATTATATTTTATTTTCTCTAATTCCTCATTCGTATCTTGGTTTCGTTTCTCCTATTCCTCATTCGTATCTTGGTTTCGTTTTTCCTATTCCTCATTCGTGCCCTGGTTTCGTTTCTCTTATTCCTCATTCGTATCTTTGTCTCGTTCTCTTCTCGTCTTTGTCTTGAGGTGTCGTTCGTTATCGGTGTTTATGTTTGTGTCCTTTCGTTTATTCAATATTCTTTTGTTGGTCTTTATTTATTATCACTTGGTTCCTATTTCTCAGAATTTGAGATATCTCTCACCTCTACGACTTGTCTCCCCTTCTATCTCTCACCTTAAATTAATCTCCCTCTCTTCCCTATACCAAGAACCTCTCTCTCTCTCTCTCTCTCTCTCTCTCTCTCTCTCACCACCATCTCTCACATCTTCCTATCCCTTTCTTCCTCTTTCTTCTTCTCCTCCTCCTCCACCTCATTGTCATCTTCTCCTTCCTTTTCCTTCCTTCTTTTTTGTTCTTCTCCTCCTCCTCCTCCTCCTCCTCCTGTCTTCTTCTGTTCCCTCCTTCTCCCCTTCCCCTTCTTCGCCTTTGCCTCTATATCCTCTTTTCTTCTTATGCCCTCCTCTTCCCTCTCTTCTTCCTGTCTCCTCCTCCTCTTCCCTTCTCACCCCTCCATCACTACCATCAACTCTCCTCCCTCCAGGCAGGCGAGGGCCCCTGGCCAAGCATGCTGGACGTCAGCCAAGACCTGCGTTCCCTCTACCATGGTGACGCCAGAGGGTGCCAGGGAGGGTGCCAGGTGGAAGGTGCCAGGGAGGTGCCAGGGAGGGTGCCAGGAGGGTGCCAGGAAAGTGCCAGGGAGTGGCACCTGTGGAAGCATAGGGTGGGTGCCAGGGAAGGTGCCAGGGAGGGTGCCAGGTGGAAGGTGCCAGGAGGGTGCCAGGAGGTGCCAGGGTGGGAAGAAGGGTGAGAAGGGAGGGTGCCAGGGAGGGAAGGAGAGATTCAGGGAAACAAGGAGGAAAAGAAGGAAGGGGGAGTGAAAGGGTATGTAGGGAGGGAAGGAAGGAATCGGGGAAAAAAAGGGAGAAAAGGAGTGATGAGGTATGCAAGGAGGGAAGGGGGAGGTAGAGAAGGATTGAGGGAAGGAAGGTGGGGAGGAGAGAATCAAGGAGGTAAGAAGGGAGGGAGGATGAGAGAAAGAGAGAGAGAGAGAGAGAGGATAATGTGTTTTTTAATAGTGTTGACAGAAAGAGAGATGGACAGACAGACAGAGAGACAGACAGATAGACATGGACGCACCCTCAAGCGCATGTATCTAGGTGTAGGTTTATGGTAAGCCAGGAGGAGGAGGTGGGATGGGCGGGTACTCTACTGACCCGGGGTAACACGAACTAACCTGACCTGACCTGACCTGACCTAACCTGACCTGACCTAACCTAACTTGACCTAACCTGACCTGACCTAACATAACATGACCTAACCTAACATAAACTAACCTTTTACAAGTCAGTGTGAGTATTAAGTGTGGCTCATCTCTCTCAGTATCTCTCAGTGTTCGTATTATCTCTCAGCATCTCTCATCATATTACACTGTCTCTCTCTCAACGCCTCTCAGCATCTCTCAGCAATAGTAATCCAGATCCAAATACTGCAGTCATATCTCTCTCTCTCTCTCTCTCTCTCTCTCTCTCTCTCTCTCTCTCTCTCTCTCCTTTTTTCTCTAACTGGCTGTGAGTGCCAAGTGCCTGTTTTTACTTTTTACTTTAAGCTTCCACTGGGAGTATAGCCAAGAAAATTGTACACGAGTGACCTGAAGCTTGAGGGAGGAAAGAAGAACTCCTCTTGCTCTTCTTCCTCATCTCCCTCTTCCTCTTCTTCCTCTTCTATCTTCTCTTCTTTTTCTTCTTCTTTCTCCTCCTCCTCCTTCTCCTCCTCCTCCTCCTCCTCCTCCTCCATATATAACAGGAGCTGAAGGAGAGATGATTTGTCCTTCCTCCTCTTTTTTTTTTTTTTTTTCCTCCTCCTCCTTCTCTCAAAACAGTACCTCGAGGAAGAGAAACCCACCCTCTTCCTCCTCTTCCTCCTTCTCCTCCTCCTCCTCCTCCTTCTTATCCTTATCATCCTCCTCCTCCTCATCCTCTTCCTCTTCCTCCTCCTCCTCCTCCTCTCCCAAATAAGGACGAAGACCCACAAAAGCTCGATAAATACCCCCATCAAATCAATAAAAAGACCCTTGACAATCTAAATAAAAGACCCCAGGCTATTTAAAAAGACCCCAGGCTATTTTGAAAAAACCCCAGGCTATTGAAAATGACCCCAGGCTATTCAAATAGACCCCAGGCTATTTAAAAAGACCCTTGTGCTACTTTGAAAAGACCCCGACCATCAGAAAAAAAACTGCCCCAGACCATGAAAAACCCATAGACCATATTTGAAATAATCCTCAGACCATAAAGGTAGCCCCCATATCAAAAAAGGACCGTAGACCATTTCAGAATAGCCCCCAGACCATTAAATACAAAGACTCAAGACCATCACACAAATGAAAACAGCTGAGAGGACCCAAATTTACTTCTTGACGACAATATTTAGTAAAAAAACCAATCGTGAAAGGGGGAAAAAGACTAGTCTCCATCTTCCCCCTTTACTTAGTTACCTGACGATGGCGACGAAGGAGGAGAGAGAACCTGAAGGAAGAGAGTAAAGACAGTAGGGGAGAGAAAAAGAGAGAGATGGCCTTCGTCTTTCCTCTTGGCTGGAGACTGTGAGAAAGATCTTTGAGAAGTTAGTAGCAAGAGATATTGAGACAAGGTGATGACGAGAGGGAGAGATGCTGGGAGAAATCTTTGAGATGTTAATAGCGAGAGATATTGAGAGAAGCTGTGGACGAGGGTGAGAGAGACTTTTGTGACAGTAGATAAAGAGACACTGATCGTAAGTCCGGACTCTGAGGTGATTTGTGATCGTAAGTCCGGACTCTGAGGTGATTTGTGATCGTAAGTCCGGACTCTGAGGTGATTTGTGATCGTAAGTCCGGACTCTGAGGTGATTTGTGATCGTAAATCCGGACTCTGAGCTTTTTTTAGTCTTGTTTTATTTTTCGTCACTTTTGTTTTTCTCTCGGATCTTTTTATTACTTTTATTTTTTCCTGATATAGATAGATATTTGTAGATAGATGGATTGAATAGATAGATAGATCAATAGATAGATAGATAGATAAAATAAATATACACCCAGACTGAGAAACATACATTGAGACAGACAAATATATGTTCATTATGTATATAGATAAGTTAATGACAGTAATAACAAGCCTCCAGCGCCACTAACAACCAATTACAATCCAGATAATTTTTTCCTCCGGTATAGAGTGGGTCTTCCTCGCTCGCCCCTTCATTACCACCTAATAAAATAAAATAAAAATATATTAAAAAAAATAAAATTAAATTAAAAAAAGATGAAACATTGAAACCAGTCGCTTGACAATGTGCTTTGCATTAATTAAAAGTCTTTTGTTTAGGGTTTATTTTTTGTGTTTTTTTTCCCAGTGTGGGGGACTTTTCTATCACCGGCCATCCTGGTATTAAAAAAAAACCCCAGCTACAGTTCAGTTGTTGTTTTTGTTGTTGTTTTTGTAATGCTACGTAACTATGGTTAGAGTGTGCGAGTTTTCTTTAGCCATTTTGATAATAATAATAATAATAATAGTAATAATAATAATAATGAATGCTATTATTATTATCATTATTATCATTGTTTTTTATTAACAGAAAATAGCAGGCAAAGACTCAAAATACTCATCAACAGAAATGACAACTTACTGTATATTGACACGGGGGGGGGTCACTTAACAAAAGGTTTCAGTACATAAAGAGGAGGAAACAAGGTGATGAACACACACGCTACAGTAACTACAGCTGCGTGACGGTCTTGTAGTCCTGATGCAGCTGTGGTGTTGGACAGCTGCACGTGGACAGTTGAGGACAGTGTAGCAGATGTCCCTAAACTGGTAGCTGGAGACTTGATGATGATGATGAGAGGGAGATGAGAGGGATGTGAGAGGGATGTGAGAGGGCCAGTGTAGTGAGTGCCTCTTGATAGGTGGTTTATAGTGGCACTACAACACTGTCGTCCAGGGAGCCATGGTCTCGGGTCACAGTAAACAAGGGTGTGGCCGCGGGTCTCACATGGTAGGTGGTGTGGTCGTGGTCTCACATGGTGGTGTACGGGTCTCACATGGCAGGTGTGGGCCATGGTCTCACATGGTAGGTGTGGTGGTCATGGCTCCACATGGCAGGGGTGGTGTGGGTCAGTGGTCTCACATGGTGTGCCGTGGTCTCACATGGTAGGTGGTGTGGCCATGGTCTCACATGGTAGGTGGTGGCCGCGGTCCTACAGGTGTGGCCGCGGGTCCTCACATGGTAGGTGGTGTGGCCGCGGGTCTCACATGGTGGTGTGGCTCATGGGTCCTCACATGGTGGTGGTGGCCGCGGGTCCCACATGGCAGGTGGTGTGGCCGCGGGTCTCACATGGCACACCCCTGGACTTACCCTACCCTACCCTACCCTACCCTACCCTACCCTCTATTTACAATAAAACAATAGAATAAATAAATACATAGCTAAAAGAAACAGATAAACAAAAGACAGACAGGCAGACAGACAGACAGACAGACAGACAGACAGACAGACAGACAGACAGACAGATGTAATAACAAATAGCTTTACGTCGACACACTCGCCTTTCCAAATCGAGCAAGAAATCGGTTGTCGATACGGGACTATTTCTTGCTGGGAACCGAACACTAAAACCGAACATTAGAACTGGACACTAAAACCGAACACTAGAACCAAACATTAGAACCGAACACCATATCCGAACGCTAAAACCGAACACTAGAATCCGAACACTAAAACCGAACACTAAAACCGAACACTAGAACCGAACACCATATCCGAACGCTAAAACCGAACACTAGAACCGAACACTAAAACCGAACACTAAAACCGAACACTAGAACCGAACACCATATCCGAACGCTAAAACCGAACACCCACACATATATATCCTAACCATTATTCCTGAGTCCTAGTAGACCGCCACATTACTCCTTGGCTGGGGAGTGGGGAGTGGGGAGTGGGGAGATAAATAGCGATGGGGAGATAGCTAGAAGTGGGGAAGATAGATGGACAAGAGAGATAGATGGGGAGACGATTAAGATGGGGAGGAGTCGAGATAAATGGGGAGGAGAGATAGAGAGATGGGGAGTGGGGAGAGGAGATAGGAGGGGGTGGGGAGATATTTTGGAAGTAGATAGATAGAACTGGGGTGGTTAATGATGGTGGGGAGAATAATGGAGGAGAGGATATACAAACACACGCAATCACCCCCACACACGCAAATACCCCCACACAAATACACCGACACACACAAATATCCCCACACTTACACACACTCAGTCATCACCATACGTGCACACACACACACACACACACACACACATATATATGCGCACTCAAACACCTCCTCCCCCACCCCCAACAAAGCTGACTACCAATCGATCGACAGTCCTGTGTATCGGATTGATAATGATGTGAGATATAGATGACACGTGAGGCCCACCTGTGTGACCCTCCCTCCTTCCCTCTCTCACTCTCTCTCTCCCTCTCCCTCTCTCTCTCACTCCACCCCCTCCCTTGTCTTGTGTGGGAGAAGAGGGGTGACACAGAGAGGAAAGGACGAAGGGAAATGAGGAGGAAGGAGTGAGAAGAAGAAGAGAAGCTGGAACAGGAGAAAGAGAGGTGAGGAGAGGAAGCAAGGAGTTTGAAAAGATAGAGAAGAAGCAAAGGGACTAACCTAACCTAACCTAACCTAACCTAACCTAACCTAACCTAACCTAACCTAAGCATACACACTGAGTAATATTACACTTGAAATTTAAGTTGAAGAGTTGTGTATTTATCAGTATTAGGTCAAGTACCACACCACACCACACCACACCACACCACACCCACACCACCACACCACACCACACCACACTCACACCACACCACACCACTGCCAAGTCCAAGGGGATAACACGCACACATAATCTCCTCAAAACACTCTGTCTCTCTCTCTCTTGTCTACCTGTACCGCTGTTGTACACAGTCCATCCTCCCCCCCCCACACACACACACACACATACACACACACACACACTCCACACACACACACACACACACACCTCATTAATAATACACACTACCCTTTCACCTTCCCCCAAAATCACATGAAAGTAAGATTATACGAAAATGAATGCTGGAATATCTGGGGGTGTTGGATTTGGTGAATAGGCTGAGAGAGAGAGAGAAAAGAGAGAGAGAGAGAGAGAGAGACCGTGTGATGGATCTCTTTTCTCTATCACTCTTTTCTCTATCAATCTATATACAGTATCTGTCTGTCTGTCTGTCTGTCTGTCTGTCTGTGCTTAGAATAATATCGAAAATAAAATGATATTCCACCTTAAGCCAACAATAGATAGCCTCATTAGTAGCGCAGTCCACCCTCAGTCAGTGTACCCATGTGTCAGCGCCCAGTTAGCTAAAAGCTCCTATGTGCTGGACCTTTCCTTAAGAAGATTTGATTAGTGTGGGGGCGAGGGAAGGCTATTGACGTGAGTGTAGTGCATCTTGTGTGGTGGTTCTTGTGTGGTGGTTCTTGTGTGGTGGTTCTTGTGTGGTGGTTCTTGTGTGGTGGTTCTTGTGTGGTGGTTCTTGTGTGGTGGTTCTTGTGTGGTGGTTCTTGTGTGGTGGTTCTTGTGTGGTTCTTGTGTGGTGGTTCTGTGTGGTGGGTTCTATGGGGTGGTTCTGTGTGGTGGTTCTTGGGGTGGTGGTTCTTGTGTGGTGGTTCTGTGTGGTGGTTCTTGTGGGGTGGTTCTCCTGTGGGGGTGTCTTGTGTGGTGTTCTTGTGGTGGTGCTTGTGCAGGTTCTGTGGTGGTTCTTGTGTGGTGGTTCTTGTGTGGTGGTTCTTGTGTGGTGGTTCTTGTGTGGTGGTTCTTGTGTGGTGGTTCTTGTGTGGTGGTTCTTGTGTGGTGGTTCTTGTGTGGTGGTTCTTGTGTGGTGCTTCATGTGTGGTGGTTCATGTGTGGTGGTTCTTGTGTGGTGCTTTTTGTGTTGGGCTGAGTTGGATTGGGTTGGGTTGGTTGAGGTTAGGTTAGGTTAGGCTAGGCTAGGTGCATATCCCCTCAACACACTTAATTTCTATCCAAGCTTAGGGTTCAACATAAAGATGACACTACACAACCACACCACACACACCATTCACACACACCACCACACACACTGACCACTCACCACCACCACCACACTACTCACACCACCACCACACACCACCACCACACCACCACCACCACTCAGCACCACCACCACCACTACTCACCACCACTATTCACACCATTCTCACCACACCACACCACTACACACACCACCACCACCACCACCACCACCAGCACCACACCACCACCACTACCACCACCACCACCACCACCACCACCACTACCACCACCACTTCCACAAATAACAACGATAACAAATCACACCAGAACAATCACAAGCTACCACTATCACTACCATCACCCCTAAGACAACCATTGCTAATACCACCACAACTACCACTAAGATGACCATAAACAACCACAATTACCACTTCTGGCAACTGGCATCATTATTACTATCATACCTACCACAATTACCTTCTCATTTTTCTTTCTCATTCTTCTTTTCTCACAGAATCCTCTCTCTCTCTCTCTCTCTCTCTCTCTCTCTCTCTCTCTCTCTCTCTCTCCTCCTTTCTCCTCTTCTCTATATTCCTTCCACTCCTTTCCTTTCCTCTTTCTGTCTCTTCTCCCCCTCAATATTCCTTCCTTCCCTCTCTCCCTCTCTTATCACTCGTTTTGCCCTTCACCCCTCTCTCCCCCATTCCTTCCCCTCTCAGCCCCCTTTCCCTTTCCCCAACCTACATCAAGCCTCCCCCCTTTTCATCCACTCTCTTCCCCCATCTCCCATCTCTCACTTCCCCTTATGACTCTCTCACTTACCCCCTCACTTCCTAACTCCCCCACCCCCTCTCTCTCCTCACCCCCATCACGTCTCACTCTCATTAAGACTCTCTCCCTCACTCTCCCTCACTCTCCCTCACTCCCCCTCACTCTCCCACACTCTCTCACAAGTCACCAACATTACCGAGAAGGAAGACCCTCCCTCACTCCCTCGGGATCTTGTTGGATACCTCAGTAATTTGACTCTTGGCAGCTACTAATATCTTCGTCTCACCTCATGCTGGGCCTACGGTAGTCCTGAGTAGTCTATGGTAGTCTTGGGTAATCTATGTTAGCCCTGAGTAGTCTATGGTAGTCCTGGGTTTAGTCTTTGGTAGTACTGGGTGTAGTCTTTGGTGGCCTTGAGTAGTCTTCTGGGGCTTTGGATAGTCTTTAGTATCCCTGGGTATAATCTTTGGTAGCCCCTGGTATCCTATGGTAGCTCATGTTAGCCCTTGATCAATGGCAGTCTTGTAGGGTATAATACTCTATGATAGTCCTTGGTAGTAGTCTAGAATAGTCCCAAGGCATGCTCAAGTAGTCTAAAACAGCCCCACAGTAGTCCTTGGTAGTCCCTAGTCTGTTTATTTAGTGTGTGATACTCTTTGGTAGGTTCAAATAGTCTAGAATAGTTCTGAAAGAGCGCTTAATAGCCCATGATAGTTGCTAGTAGTCTTGGATAATCCCTGGTCTGTTTAAGTAGCCCAGGATAGTCCTCTTGGTAGTTCCTAGTAGTCTTGGATAGTCTTTTGAAGGTTCAAATAGTATAGAATAGTCCTGCAATAGCCCCTAGTAGCCCATGATAGTTTCTAATAGTCTTGAATAGTCCGCTAGTAGCCCTGGGTAGTCCATGAGATAGGCCTAAGACCCATCTCTTTCTCGTGGCTCTCAGTTCTCTCTTTATTGCCTATTTTATTGCTATTATCCTTCCTTAAGTGGTGGTGAGGAGAGTTTGTTTACTTGTTTACTTGTTGTGTGATTGTTGTTTGTTTGTCGGTCTTCTCTCTCTCTCTCTCTCTTTAGTTCTATCTACTTTCTCTCCCTTCGTCTCTTCCTCCCTTCCCCTTTTTCTTTTATTCTCTCTCTCTCTCTCTCTCTCTCTCTCTCTCTCTCTCTCTCTCTCTCTCTCTCTCTCTCTCTCTCTCTCTCTCTCTCTCTCTCCCATTGTTAAGGTAAATTTATACCCCGCTGCTGTGACATATATTTCTACCATGTCTCAATCTCATTAAATCTGAAACTGTTCCATATTTTGTTCCACGAATTGTTCCAGGGGGTTTTTATGATATGCTATGGAGGGGTTTTGTTCCATTGTTGAAGAGTCTGTTCCATGGGGTTGTTCCGAGGGGTGTTCCATTGTTCCAGGAGTTGTATTAGTTTTTGTTCCATTGCTGAAAGTTTTGTCCCAAAGGGTTGTTCCACCAATAGCTTTGTTCCATATATCATCTCATTCAGTATTACAATGATTAAAAAAAAAATTGTACCATTGTTCAGGGAAATATTCCAGGAAATGTAAGGAATGGTTTTAATCATTGTTCCAGGAATCGTCTCGGTCATTATGAATTGTTCCAGTTATTGGGGAAATTGTTCCATGTGGGTGTAATTTTCGCGCTTATTAAACGGGAAAGTTTCCAATTTATCATATCGACACGTTTACTCTCTCTCTCTCTCTCTCTCTCTCTCTCTCTCTCTCTCTCTCTGTTTGAGTGTGTGTGTGTGTGTGTGTGTGTGTGTTTGTTGTTGTTTCAGCACTTTCTTGCCACGTCCTACACCCGCCTTTCATCGCTCTCTGTCCCAATTCCTTCATTTATTGGGACTTCTCTTTGCCTTGCTTCACCCTATTCAAAACCAGGGAACTGAGGAAAGATAGATGGATAGATAGATGGATAGATAGAGTGGTCAACTAGGTAAACAGAGTATGAGACAGATAGACAGACAGACAGAGAGACAGATAGACAGACAGAGAGACAGAGAGACAGATAGACAGACGGGGGAGTTTTATAAAGGCTACAGCCCTGATTGTAGTGTTGCTATGGTGATGTATGACGAGAGATAATATCTTACGTGTGGAGATAAAGAGAGAGATAGAGAGAGAGAGAGAGAGAGAGAGAGAGAGAGAGAGAGAGAGAGATATAAATACTGGTTTGTGAGGGGAGAGAGAGGGAGAAAAGGGAACAGAGAGAGTTTGAGGAGAGAGAGAGAGAGACTGGTAAGGGAAGGCAGCTTTCAGAGGGGAAGGATTGGGTAAAAATGATCGTGAAAGGCTGAGGGGAAACACATCATGTAAACGGGGCAGATTTATCGTCTTTATAACACAGATGGCGGCAGACACCCACGTTGTTTTGAGGGTGAGGCAAGGGGTTAGGTTGTCTTGAGGAGAGAAAGTTGTTTTGATGAGAGAAAGTTGTGGTGTTTTGTTGAGAGAAAGTTGTTTTGTTGAGAGAAAGTTGTGGTGTTGAGAGAAAGTTGTTTTGTTGAGAGAAAGTTATGGTGTTTTGTTGAGAGAAAGTTGTTTTGTTGAGAGAAAGTTGTGGTGTTTTGTTGAGAGAAAGTTGTTTTGTTGAGAGAAAGTTGTTTTGTTGAGAGAAAGTTGTGGTGTTTGTTGAGAGAAAGTTGTCTTGAGGAGAGAAAGTTGTTTTGTTGAGAGAAAGTTGTGGTGTTGAGAGAAAGTTGTCTTGTTGTCTTGAGGAGAGAGAGAGCTAGATGTCTTGTTGTTTTGAGGAAAATTGTGGTGTTGTCTTAAGGTAGAGAAAGTTGTCTTGTTATCTTGAAAGAAAGTTGTTGTTTTAATGAAGAAAGTTGTGGTGTTTTGATAGAGGTTTATCGTTGTCATGAAAAAAGAAAGTACTGTGTTATTGGTTCTAGCGTTTGCAGGGGAAAGTTTTCTCTCTCTCTCTCTCTCTCATTTAACAATCTTTGCCTGGTCTACAGTATTTTTCATCACCTCCCCTCTCTTACTCACTCTTTCTCTCCCTCTTTCCCTCTCCCTCTCTTCCTATTGCTTTCTTCATCTCTCTCTCTCTCTCTCTCTCTCTCTCTCTCTCTCTTTCTACTCTCTTTTTTCAGTCTTTCCTCGGTAAACAAATCTCACTTCCCTCTTCCCTACTCTCACATTCACATCCTTTCCCCCCCCTCCTCCTTCCCCTCTTTCATTCTTACTCACTATATCTTTCTTTTTCTCTCTCTTTCTCTCTCTTTCTATTCGCATTTGATAGTCATTGCCAGGTAAACTAATTCACTTTTACCTATCTGTATTTCAATTACATCCCCCCTCCCTCTCTCTCTCTCTCTCTCTCTCTCTCTCTCTCTCTCTCTCTCTCCTCTCTCTCTCTCTCTCTCTCTCTCTCTCCTCATTTGGCTGGGTACACAGGTTCACTCACTCCCTCTCTTGTAGTACGTCGCCCCTCCACATGCTAAATACACAAATGGTCTTCCCAGAATTGTTTGTCGCTCTGTTTTGCCACATCTTCAACTTCCCTTTTCAACCTCTGCCTTTTTCACCCTTTTCAGTCAACAGGGTATATGATCAATCCCCTTTCTGTGAGCTTTGCAATGTCTTCTTTATGCCTTTTCTTGCTGTTGTTGTTTTTCGAAAGGGGAATGTTCGACCCTTTTTTTCGATTTTCTTTTATTATGTTTATTCCTTTTTAGTGTTGGGTAATTTGTTTAGCCCTTTTCATTTGTACACACACACACACACACACACACACACACCTCGTGAAAAGGCATCCTTCAGTTAGGCCTCAGGTAACTATAGCAGATTCCTATTCATTAAACGTTTAGTCCTTTTCTACATCCACGACACAACTCTCTTCAATGTCCCCTCTCACTTAAATAGGCCTTTTCACCTGTGATTACTCTTCGACCGATAATACCTTAATTAACATCCACTTAAAAAATACCCTTTTCTATTTCCTTTCAATTATAACCATTTCAGTAATTAATCTTTCTCCCTTTCTTTTTTAATTTATAAGACGTATTTCATAAAGATTTCCAGCCCCCTTTCAAATTAAGTATAAGTAACTAAACCCTTTCAGAACGATATATGATCCTCTTCTTTCGTTCACACTCACCTATTCAGATTCTCTTTCTAGTATGCAATCAGATCCTATTCAAACATTGCCACTCAGATCTCTCTTGTTTGGACCCTTTCAACAGGCGATCAGATGCCATTTAGAGGCACTCGGCGTAGATTTCTTTCTCACCTTTTCTCCTTTTTTTGGCACTCAGATCTCCATTATCCCTCCCTTCCTCCCTCCCTCCCTCTATTTCTTCCTCTCGCCCTCCCTATCTCTTCTCCTACCTCCTCCCTCCCTGCTTCCCTGTCTCCTCTTCCACCTCCTTCCACCCTCCCTCCCTCACTCCCTCCTTCTACCTCTTCCTTCCCTCCTCCTCCTCCTCCTCTCAGACATGCAATCGGATCCTCCTTACCCATTGCCCAATCACGAGTGAAGGAAGGAGGAGGAGGAGGAGGAGGAGGAGGAGGAGGAGGAGGAGGGGGAGGGAGGGAGGGAGGGTAGCTGTGACGTCATAAATACCCATCTAATGGACAACACCCATTAGTGTCGAGGCTGGAGTGTAAGGTTGCCAGTTTATGTGTTTTAGTGTACCAGGTTTCCCCCCTTCTTCTCTCTCCTCCTCCCCCTCCTCCTCCTCCTCCTCCTCTAGGGTGGTAAACTGATGTATATAAATGCTGTACACATGCCCAGGCGACCCTCGGCTTGTAATGCTACTGGTTCCTGAAGGACGACCCTTTGTGATCTGGGAGGGTGTTGGAAGGTCTTCTGCCTCATCATCCTCATCTTCAGCTTATTCTTTGTTTCTTCTTCGTCGTCTTTATTATTTTTCTTCTTCTTCGTCCTCTTCTTCTTTGTCATTTTTCCTCTTCCTCTTTTTCATCTTCGTTCATTCAAGAGGAAGATCAGAAGCCCCGATAAAAGATCCCCACGAGGAGTTTTTGTCTTAGGGATAAAATAATGAAAACTCAGAGTCACTCACGTCTCTGATGATACCTTCCTTAAAATTAATAATACCCCTTCCCCCCAACACCTCATCTCTTCCATCCCCAATCCTCCTCATCCTCCCTCCCTCCTTACCTATTCTCCTTTAAACCTCAAAGTATAAAAGAGAGCTTTCATCCCAATAGCTTCCGTTTAGGGAATTTTTACCGCGGGCGAAATTAGTCAAACTTTGCAAAAATCGGGAACATCCCTAACGCGCGGGGTAATTATGGACGGCATCCCCAGCTTTTTTTTTCTTTGCCTTTTTTTTCTCCCTACTCTTCCCCCAGCGAGTTTAATAATCCAGGAAAAGCCGTCTTGGAAACAACTCATTCGTATTAGAAGCAAATGGTTATAAGAAGCTGATGAGAGGAGTATTATGAGGCTATGAGATGCTAAGACAGCTTGAAGGAGGGAGGGAGGGAGAGAGGGGAGGGAGGGAGGGGAGGGAGAGGGAGAGAGGGAGGGAGGAGGAGGAGGAGGGAGGGAGAGAGGGAGTGAGGGAGGGAGGGAGGGAGAGAGGGAGGGAGGGAGAGTGTGGGATTGAGGTAGAGAGGCGGGGAGACTTCGTGGTGGGTGTTCATAAAGGTACAATAATATTATCTTATGTCGTTGAACTAATCTCGTACACTTACTTTGATTTCTGTCTTGAATATGACTTCAACGTCGAGAGTGAAGCTTCAGTTGTTATTTTTTTTTTTGAGGATAGAAGCTGGTTGAGGTTGGCTTCAAGAAGGTTTCGCGAAGCGTGAAGCGTAAACTCGAAATTTCGCGTTGATTTCTATTTGAATACAATCTCTCACACCCCCCTCTCTCTCTCCAGTCATTCTCTAACCCCCTCCCTCCTCCCATTAACTTTCAATGCCCTCCAACCATCCAGTCCACCCACACCAACCACCCACTACCCCCACTCCCACCCCCACCAACCATCCCCCTCCCCGTCTCACCATCCAGCTCACCCTGTCGTCCCTCCTTCAACAACCCTTCACTTCCCTCCTATCCACCACTCCACTCTTCTCCTACCACCCCTCCCCCTCCTCAAGCCCTTCTCCTCCCTACCTCCCTCCTCCCCCCACCGTAATCCCCCTTCCACCCCGTCCCCATAAAGGCACAACCACGTCAAGTTTCAAACTAATCAGGACCGCCTCGCCATTCTTTCCAGGCTGAGTGAAATCAAAGCCTTCATATCCAGATATTTTGACCCGGTAAGTAATTTACCTCACAAGTTAAGATTCATGGGAACACAGATTGAGGTTTGCCAACTTTCTTCATTATCAAGTATTTTTAATTTATTCCCCTTGTGGTGGGAAAAATAGGAATATATTTCTCTCATGAAGCTTTGCCTTATTTGGGGAAGAAAATGGGTCTCTTTTTTTTTCGTATTGTGTAATTTTTTTTTTTTGGGGGGGATGATTAAAGATTTTGTTGGTGATTAGTATATATATATATATATATATATATATATATATATATATATATATATATATATATATATATGTGTGTATAATAATAATAATAATAATTAACGGTTTATTGAAGAGCTTATGCTCCAGAAGGCTGAAAATATACAGTTACATTTAGAATTACATGAATAAATAATATACAAGGACATAAGTGACACAAATAAGACATATAGTAACTTAGATGGGGATCAGCCAAAAATACAGTTCATTTCAACATAGACAGGTAGGGAGCAGTGTTTACTGCTGGGAGTGAATACACCGATTTATTATACAAGTATTGATAATTTTACAATGGCTGGGACTGGCTGTTCTTATAGCGACTGCCTGTGCACGTATGGCTGGATGCGGTTGTAGTGTCGAAATGTACCTCGGACAAGGGATCCCAGGTGGTAGTAGGGCCGGAAATGGGATGGTGTAGAAGCTTCTACCAAATTTGCAGATGAGGTCGTAAGATGGTCAGTGAGAGTCGAAAGGGTCAGTGTGTTGAGCGCTTCTGATATGTGGAGTAGGAAGGGAAGAGAATAATCTTTGCATGCCCTCTTTGCACTTCTTTTTCTAGGTGTTTACGTTGTGTGGCATTTAGGAGGAAGACCAGGTGGGGAGGCATAGGTGAGCTTGGGAAGTATGAAGGTGTAAACACCGGAGGAGCCTGGTGCAGGAACCTGAGGGACTTGAGCGGCGGAGGAAGGTGAGACGGAAACTGAGGATTTGACAACCACTGACGGTTTCAATTTAGTTTGTCTACAGACGCCGAGAGCTTGTGAATCTACAACCTGGAGGTGTTCGACCCAGGTAATGGAAGGAGGTGGACAATGTCGGAGGAGAGGTTGATGCAACCATTGTCTTGGTAGGGTTGATGCAGATGATGGTGTTGGGGCCCACGGAGACTGTTCAATAAATCCTGAAGGGCGGTAAAGTTGGGAGCGGAATTGTTGACGCTGATCCCAATGGTGAGGTGCCGTCACATATTTCAGCGAGCAGGGGCTTCTTAGGGCACACTGATGAGCAGGAAGCAGAGTGGTCCCATCTTGGTGCCTTTGGGGACGCTACAGGTGAGTGACTGAAAGGTGGAGACAGCCCTCGGAAGTGACAGTTTACGTCGGTCACAGGAAGTTCAAGCTATGGTATGAGACTTCTCAGCTCGAGGTCAATAGCTTTGCATGATTATATTGTGGTCGACCAGGCTGAACGCTAGTGAAATCAATGAAGGCGTGTGTGTGTGTATACAAGTTGCTGGTCCAGTCCAGTCCAGTATACTGTACATGTCAGAAAACAGAGGAGGACAAGCGATCTCGGGCCCTTCGTGCCCGGTGAAATTTGAACGCTTGTGCTTGGCTAGCGTACAGCGAATGAGGGTGCGGCAAGTCTGTAGACCTGCATGGTTAATTCGGGTGCGCCAAGTCCGTAGACTTGCATCGTTTTCCATCGTAAATAAAATTGTTAATTAATTCCTTCCTAAAGAAATCATCGACATGATACCAGGTTTGTTCTATTCTACGAATTTTTTGCGATTTTTCCACCAAGTTTGATGAAAAAATATTGTGCCGTTTCGGCTACCCAGAACATATACACACGGCTAGTCCTATAGTATCTTAGACAAGTGATTGTGGGCCCTTCGTGCCCGGTGGCGAGTCCGGTGGTACAGTTTACAGAGGCGAGAAAGTTCGAACGCTCGTGCTTGGTTAGCGTACAGCGACATCGTTTTCCAGATGGTCGTGGTTGTTATAATTATGGTCGTGGTTGTTATAATCATGGTCTTGGTTGTTACAATCATGGTCGTGGTTGTTATAATCATAGTCGTGGTTATGATCATAGTCGTGGATGTTATAATCATGGTCGTGGTTGTTATATTCATGGTCGTGCTTGTTATAATTATATTCGTGGTTGTTATAATCATGGTCGTGGTTATAATCATGGTCGTGATTGTTATAATCATGGTCGTGGTTATGATCATAGTCGTGGATGTTATATTTATGGTCGTACTTGTTATAATCATATTCGTGGTTGTTATAATCATGGTCGTGGTTGTTATAATCATGATCGTGGTTATATTCATGGTCGTTGTTATAATCATAGTCGTGGTTGTTATAATCATAGTCGTGGTTGCTTTAATCATGGTCGTTGTTATAATCATATTCGTGGTTGTTATAATTATGGTCGTGGTTGTCATAATCATGGTTCGTGGTTGTTATAGTCATGGTCGTGGTTGTTATAATCATGGTCCTGGTTGTTATAATCATGGTCCTGGTTATTAGGTACTGTAAGTATCTAGTATACTATAGGAAGGAATAGAATAAAAGTTAGAATAATTAGTTAAAGAAATATTCGCCATAAGGAGAGGGTAAAATCATAAAAAAAAAATTATTATGAATCACCGATGATCATTCCGAGATAAATTATATTATGAAGAGAAGTGACCTTGATTCTGGTTAGATTAGTCACCATCCGCTTAAGTCATCACCTGTGTTAAGTCATCATAGTCATCATGCGCGTTAGTCAGTTCTAGGCCCATCTCACACGACTGACCGACCATCGATGTTCTTTCCGCGCGAGGGTGTTACTTTTTAATGCATCTTATTATTTACGCTGGTGGATGTAAGACCAGCTACCCTCACTGACGCAGCTATGGTCAATTTGGTGTTATACTTGTTTATAAATGCCTTCTAATCTGTCTCAAGTCTGTCCGTCCTGTCTATTATCATCCCAACTGCCTGTGGGGGAGTTGATCCTGTAGGTGCAGCAGCAGCAGCAAGTGGTGGTGGTGGACTGTGGGGGAGTTGATCCTGTATTTGCAATGGCAGCAGGTGGTGATGGTGGACTGTGGGGGAGGTGATCTTGTAGGTACAGCCGCAGCAGCAGGTGGTGGTAGTGGACTGTGGGGGAGTTGATCCTGTAGGTGCAGCAGCAACAACAACACCAGCAGCAGCAGCAGCAAGTGGTGGTAGTGGACTGTGGGTGAGTTGATCCTGTAGGTGCAGCAGCAGCAGGTGGTGGTGGTCTGTGGGGGAGTTGATCCTGTAGGTAAAGTAGCAGCAGGTGGTGGTGGTCTGTGGGGAAGTTGAGCCTGTAGGTGCAGCAGCAGCAGTAACAACAGCAGCCCCAGCAGCAGCAGCAGCCACAGATGGTGGTGGTGGACTGTGGGGGAGTTGATCCTGTAGATGCAGCAGGTGACGGTAGTGGACTGTGGAGGAAATTGATCCTGTAGGTGCAGCAGCAGCAAGGTGGTGGTGGTTGACTGTAGAGTTGATCCTGTAGGCAGCAGCAGCAGCAGCAGGTGGTGATGGTGACTGTGGGGAGTTGATCCTGGGCAGCAGCAGCTGCAGCAAACAGCAGCAGCAGGTGGTGGTAGTGGACTGTGGGGGAGTTGATCCTGCAGCAGCAGCAGCAGCAATAACAACACCAGCAGCAGCAAGTGGTGGTAGTGGATCTGGGTGAGTTGATCCTGGAAGCTGCAGCAGCAGCAGGTGGTGGTGGACTGTGGGGGAGTTACTGTAGGTAAAGTAGCAGCACCAGCAGGTGGTGGTGGTCTGTGGGGAGTTGAGCGTGCAGGTGCAGCAGCAGCAGTAACAACAGCAGCCCCAGCAGCAGCAGCAGCCACAGATGGTGGGGGAGTTGATCCTGTAGATGCAGGTGATGGTAGTGGACTGTGATGAAATTGATCCTGCAGGGCAGCAGCAGCAGCACGTGGTGGTGGTGACCTGTGGGGCGAGTTGATCCTGTAGCTGCAGCATCAGCAACAGTGGTGGTGGCGACTGTGGGGAGTTGATCCTGCAGCAGCAGCAAGTGGTGGTAGTGGACTGTGAGTTGATCCTGAGCAGTGCAAGTGGTGGTAGGACTGTGGGTGAGTTGATCCTGCAGTGCAGCAGCAGCAAGTGGTAGTAGAGACTGTGGGTGAGTTGATCTGTGCAGCAGCAGCAAGTGGTGGTAGTGGACTGTGGGTGAGTTGATCCCAGGTGCAGCAGCAGCAGCAGGTGGTGGTGGACTGTGGGGAGTGATCCTTGAGGCAGCAGCAGCAAGTGGTGGTAGTGACGGGGTGAGTTGATCCTGCAGCAGCAGCAGCAGCAAGTGGTGGTAGTGGACTGTGGGGAGTTGATCCTGTAGGCAGCAGCAGCAGCAAGTGGTGGTAGTGACTGTGGGTGAGTTGATCCTGCAGCAGCAGCAGCAGGTGGTGGTAGTGGACTGTGGGGAGTTGATCTGCAGGCAGCAGCAGCAAGTAGTGGTAGTGGACTGTGGGTGAGTTGATCCCAGGCAGCAGCAGCAGGTGGTGGTGGACTGTGGGGAGTTGATCCTGTAGGTAAGCAGCAGCACCAGCAGGTGGTGGTGGTCTGTGGGGAGTTGAGCTGTGCAGCAGAGCAGCAGGTGGTGGTCTGTGGGGAGTTGATCCTGCAGGCAGCAGCAGCAGGTGGTGGTAGTGGACTGTGGGTGAGTGATCCCAGCAGCAGCAGCAGCAGGTGGTGGTGCTGGGGGAGTTGAGCAGGCAGCAGCAGCAGGTGTGGTGGAACCTGTGGAGTTGATCCCAGTGCAGCAGCAGCAGCAACAGCAGCAGGTGGTGGTGGGACGTGGGGGAGGTGGACCTGTAGGTGCAGCCAGCAGTGGTGGTAGTGGACTGTGGGGAGTTGATCCTGTAGGTGCAGCAGCAGGTGGACTGTGGGGCAGTCCTGTGCAGCAGCAGGTGGTGGTGGTGGGACTGTGGGGAGTTGATCCTGTGCAGCAGCAGGTGGTAGGCTGTGGGGAGAACCTGCAGTGGCTATGGGGAGTTGATCCTGTAGGTGCACAGGAGCAGGTGATGCTGTGGCAGCCTGTAGGGGGAATTGATCCTGTAGCAGCAGCAGCAGCAACAACAACAACAACAACAGCAGCAGCAGCAGCAGCAGCAGCAGCAGCCAGGTGGTGGTGGTGGCCTGTGGGCGAGTTGATCCCAGCTGCAGCATCAGCAACAGGTGGTGGTGGTTGACCGTGGGGACCCACCCAACACTACACCTTCCTCATCCAGCCCCCACACCTTCCTCACCCACCTCTACACCTTCATCATCCACCACCAACCTTCCTCACACCCAGCACTACACCTTCATCATCCACCCCACACCTTCCTCACCCAGCACTACACCTCCCACCACCCCACACCTTCCCCACCAGCACCACACCTTCCCCACCACCACCCTTCCCTCAGGTGGTAGTCTGTGGGGAGTTGAGCCTGTAGGTGCAGCAGCAGCAGTAACAACAACAGCCCCAGCAGCAGCAACGCTTGTCACAGATGGTGGGGGAGTTGAACCTGTAGAGTGCAGCAGGTGATGGTAGTGCACTGTGGATGAAATTGATCCTGTAGAGACAGCAGCAACAACAACAGCAGCAGCAGCAGCAACAGCAGCAGCAACAACAGCAGTAACAACAGCAGCCCCAGCAGCAGCAGCAGCAACCACAGATGGTGGGGGAGTTAATTCCTGTAGATGCAGCAGGTGATGAAGTAGAAGTGGACTGTGGAAGTGATCCCTGTAGGAGCAGCAGCAACAACAACAACAACAACAGCAGCAGCAGCAGCAGCAGCAGCAGCAACAGGTG
Source organism: Homarus americanus (assembly GCF_018991925.1). Classification (NCBI taxonomy): domain Eukaryota; kingdom Metazoa; phylum Arthropoda; class Malacostraca; order Decapoda; family Nephropidae; genus Homarus; species Homarus americanus. The sequence goes on along the minus strand of NW_024751660.1, from coordinate 6,020,239 downwards.
GTGGTAGCCTGTGGGGCGAAGTTGATCACTGTAGATGCAACCAGGTGATGGTAGTGCACTGTGGATGAAATTGATCCTGTAGGTGCAGCAGCAGCAGGTGGTGGTGGACTGTGGGGAGTTGATCCTATGGGTGAAGTAGCAGCACCAGCAGATGAGTGGACTGTGGGGGAGTTGAGCCTGTAGGTAAAAGTAGCAGCACCAGCAGATGGTGAGGTGGTCTGTGGGGGAGTTGATCCTGTAGGTAAAGTAGCAGCACCAGCAGGTGGTGAGGTGGACGTGGGAAGTTAGGCCTGTGGGTGCAGCAGCAGTAACCTTAACCCCAGCAGCAGCAGCAGCCACAGATGGTGGGGGAGTTGATCCTGTAGGTAAAAGTAGCACAGCACCAGCAGGTGGTGGTGGTCTGTGGGGAGTTGAGCCTGTAGGTGCAGCAGCAGCAGTAACAACAGCAGCAACAGGTGGTGGTGGACTGTGGGGGAGTTGAGCCTGTAGGTAAAGTAGCAGCACCAGCAGGTGGTGGTGGACTGTGGGGGAGTTGAGCCTGTAGGTGCAGCAACCCAGCAGTAACAACAGCAGCCCCAGCAGCAGCAGCAGCCACAGAGTGGTGGGAGTTGATCCTGTGGGTAAAGTATGGGCACCAGCAGGTGGTGGTGGTCTGTGGGAGTTGAGCCTGTAGGTGCAGCAGTAACAACAACAGCTAGCAGCAACAGCAGCCACAGATGGTGGGGAGTTGATCCTGTAGATGCAACAGGTGATGGTAGTGGACTGTGGATGAAATTGATCCTGTGGGTGCAAGTAGCAGCAGCAGCAGCAACCTTAACAACAACAACAGCAGCAGCAGCAGCAACGGCAGCAGCAACAACAACAACAGCAGCAGCAGCAGCAGCAGCAGCAACGGCAGGTGGTGGTGGCCTGTGGGGCAGGATTGATCCTGTAGGTGCAACAGCAGCAGCGGCATAACAACAACAACAACAACAACAACAACAGCAGCAGCAGCAGCATCAGCAACAGGTGGTGGTGGTTGACTGTGGGAGTTGATCCTGTGGAAGGTGCAGCAGCAGGTGGTGGTAGTGGACTGTGGAGGAGTTGATCCTGTGGGTGCAGCAGCAGGTGGTGGTGGTTGACTGTGGGGAGTTGATCCTGTAGGTGCAGCAGCAGGTGGTGGTAGTGGACTGTGGGAGTTGATCCTGTAGATGCAGCAGCAGCAACCCAGCAACAGCAACAACAGCAGCAGCAGCATCAGCAACAGGTGGTGAGTGGTTGACTGTGGGGAGTTGATCCTGTGGGTGCAGCAGCAGGTGGTGGTAATGAGTGGACTGTGGAGGTTGATCCTGTGGGTGCAGCAGCAGGTGGTGGTGGTTGACTGTGGGGGAGTTGATCCTGTGGGTGCAGCAGCAGGTGGTGGTATTGAGAGTGGACTGTGGGGGGTTGATCCTGTAGGTGCAGCAGCAGCAGCAGGTGGTGATGGTGGATTGTGGGGAGTTGGTCCTGTAAAGGTGCAGCAACAGCAGCAGCAACAACAGCAACAGCAACAGCAACAGGTGAGTGGTGGCCTGTGGGGCAAAGTTGATCCTGTAGGTGCAGCAGCAGCAGCAGCAACAACAACAACAGCAGCAGCATCAGCAACAGGTAGTGATGGTTGACTGTGGGGGAGTTGATTCTGTAGGTGCAGCAGCAGGTGGTGGTAGTGGACTGTGGAGGGAGTTGATCCTGTGGGTACAGCAGCAGGTAGTGGTGGTTGACTGTGGGGGGTTGAAGTCCTGTAGGTGCAGCAGCAGGTGGTGGTAGTGGACTGTGGGAGTTGCTCCTGTAGGTGCAGCAGCAACAATAACAACAACAACAATAACAACAGCACCAGTAGCAGCAGCAGCAGGTGGTGGTAGTGGACTGTGGGAGAGTTGATCCTGTAGGTGCAGCAGCAGCAGGTGGTGGTAGTGGACTGTGGGAGTTGATCCTGTAGGTGCAGCAGCAGGTGGTAGTAGTGGACTGTGGGGAGTTGATCCTGTGATTGCAGCAACAGGTGGTGATTGACTGTGGGAGTTAATCCTGTGATTGCAGCAGCAGGTGGTGGTAGTGGACTGTGGGAGTTGCTCCTGTAGGTGCAGCAGCAACAATAACAACAACAATAACAACAGCACCAATGCTTGGCAACCAGCAGGTGGTGTGGTGGACTGTGGGAGAGTTGATCCTGTGGGTGCAGTAGCAGCAGGTGGTGGTAGTGGACTGTGGGAGGTTGGAAGTCCTGTAGGTGCAGCAGCAGCAGGTGGTGGTGATGGACTGTGGGAGGAGTTGATCCTGTGGGTGCAGTAACAGCAGCAGCAGCAGGTGGTGGTGGACTGGTGGAGTTGATCCTGTGGGTGCACCAGCTGCAGCAGCAGCAACAACAACAACAACATAAGCAGCAACAGCAGGTGGTGGAAGTGGACTGTGGGGCAGTTGATTCTGTAGGTGCAGCAGCAGCAGGTGGTGAGTGGTGGACTGTGGGGAGTTGATCCTGTAGGTGCAGCAGCAGCAGGTGTTGGTAGACTGTGGGAGGTGATCCTGTAGGTGCAACAACAGCAGGGAGGTGCTGGTTGATCCTGTAGGTGCAGCAGCGCAGCAGGTGGTGGTGTGGACTGTGGGGAGTTGATCCTGTAGGTGCAACAGCAACGGGAGGTGGTGGTGGTGGAGTTGATCCTGTAGGTGCAGCAGCAGCAGCAGAGGTGGTGGTGGACTGTGGGGTGATCCTGTAGGTGCAGCAGCAGCAGGTGGTGGTGGACTGTGGGGAGTTGATCCTGTAGGTGCACGCAGCAGGTGGTGGACTTGTGAGTTGATCTAGATTGCAGCAGCAGCAGGTGGTGGTGGACTGTGGTGGAGTTGATCCTGTAGGTGCACCAGCTGCAGCAGCAGCCAGCAGAACTAAACTATAAGCAGCAGCAACAGGGTGGTAGTGGACTGTGGGGCAGTTGATTCCTGTAGGTGCAGCAACAGCAGCAGGTGGTGGTGGTGGACTGTGGTGGAATTGATCCTGTAGGTGCACCAGCTGCAGCAGCAGCAACAACAACCGCAGCAGCAGCAGGTGGTGGAAGTGGACTGTGGGGCAGTTGATTCTGTAGGTGCAGCAGCAGGTGGTGGGAATTGATCCTGTAGGTGCGCCGGCTGCAGCAGCAGCAACAACAACATAAGCAACGCAGCAGCAGGTGGTGGAAGTGGACTGTGGGGCAGTTGATTCTGTGAGTGCAGCAGCAACAGCAGGTGGTGGAAGTGGACTGTGGGGCAGTTGATTCTGTAGGTGCAGCAGCAACAGCAGGTGTTAGTGGTGGACTGTGGGGAGTTGATCCTGTAGGTGCAACAGCAGCAGCAGGTGGTGGAGTTGATCCTGTAGGTGCAGCAGACAGCAGGGGTGGTGGTGAGTGGCTGTGGAGTTGATCCTGTGGGTGCAGCAGCAGCAGCAGGATGGTGGTGGTGGACTGTGGGAGTTGATCACAGCGTAGCAGCAGGTGGTGGTGGACTGGGGGGAGTTGATCCTGTAGGTGCAGCAGCAGCAGCAGGTGGTGGTGGACTGTGAGGGAGTTGATCCTGTAGGTGCAGCAGCAGCAGCGAGTGGTGGTGGACTGTGGGTGAGTTGATCCTGTAGGTGCAGCAGCAGCAACAGCACAACCAACCAGCAGGTGGTAGTGGGGACTGGGGGAGTTGATCCTGCAGATGTGGCAGCAGGTGGTGGGTGGACTGTGGGGGGAGTTGATCCTGTAGATGCAGCAGCAGCAGCAGGTGGTGGTGAGTGGACTGGGGGAGGTGATCCTGTAGGTACGCAGCAACAGTAGCAGGTGGTGGTAGTGGACTGTGGGGAGTTGATCCTGTAGGTGTAGCGGTGGTGGTGGACTATGGAGTTGATACTGTAGATTAGCAACAGCAGGTGGTGGTGTGTGGACTGGGGAGGTGATCCTGTAGGTGCAGCAGCAACGTTGGCCAGGGAGTTGATCCTGTAGGTGCAGCAACAGTAGCAGGTGGTGGTAGTGGACTGTGGGGTGATCAGGTGCAGCAGCAGCAGGTGGTGGTGGAGTTGGACTATGGGGGAGGTGATCCTGTAGGAGCAGCAGCAGCAGTGGTGGTGGTGGACTGTGGGGTTGATCCTGTAGGTGCAGCAGCGGCAGTGGTGGTGGTGGACTGTGGGGAGTTGATCCTGTAGGTGCAGCAGCAGCAGGTGGTGGTGGTGGACTATGGGGAGGTGATCCTGTAGGTGCAGCAGCAGCGTATGGTGGTGGTGGTTGAGAATTGATCCTGTAGGTGCAACAACAGTACAGGTGGTGGTAGTGGACTGTGGGAGTTGATCCTGTAGGTGCAGCAACAGCATGTGGTGGTGGTGGACTGTGGGAGTTGATCCTGTAGGTGCAGCAACAGCAGCAGGTGGTGGTAGTGTGCGGGGGTTGATCCTGTTGCAGCACAGCAGGTGGTGGTAGTGGACTATGGGGAAGTGATCCAGGTGCAGCAGCAACAGCATGTGGTGGTGGTGGCCTGTGGAGTTGATCCTGTAGGAGCAGCAGCAGCGGCAGGTGGTGGTAGTGGACTGTGGGGAGTTGATCCTCTGGGTGCAGCAGCAGGAGGTGGTGGTGGTGAACATGGGGAGAGTGATCCTGTAGGTGCAGCGCCTGTGGTGGACTATTGGGGAGTTGATCCTGGTGCAGCAGGTGGTGGTAGTGGACTATGGGGAGGTGATCCAGTTGGGCAGGTGATGGTGGTGGACTGTGGGAGTTGATCCTGTAGGTGCAGCATCGCAGGTGGTGGTGATGGTGGTGGACTGTGGGGAGTTGATCATGTGCAGCAGCATCAGCAGGTGGTAGTGTGGCAGCGGGAAGATCCGCAGCAGCAGCAGGTGGTGGTGGACTGTGGTGAGTTGATCCTGTAGGTGCAGCAGCAGCAGGTGGTGGTGGTGGACTGTGGGGCAGTTGATCCTCTAGCTGCAGCATCAGCAACAGGTGGTGGTGGTTGACTGTGGGGACTACCCAGCACTACACCTTCCTCATCCACCCCTACACCTTCCTCACCCACCACTACACCTTCCTCATCCACCCCTCCACCTTCCTCACCCAGCGCTACACCTTACTCATCCACCACTACACATTCCTCATCCACCACTACACCTTCCTCACCCAGCACTACACCTTCCTCACCCACCTCTACACCTTCCTCACGCAGCACTACACCTTCCTCACGCAGCACTACACCTTCCTCATTCACCCCTACACCTTCCTCATTCACCCCTACACCTTCCTCACGCAGCACTACACCTTCCTCACGCAGCACTACACCTTCCTCACCCAGCGCTACACCTTCCTCACCCAGCGCTACACCTTCCTCATCCACCACTACACATTCCTCATCCACCCCTACACCTTCCTCACGCAGCACTACACCCCATCATCCACCCCTACACCTTGCCTCACCCAGAACTACACCTTCCTATCCACCCTACACCTTGCTTCACCCAGCACTACACCTTCCTCATCCACCACCACACCTTGCCTCACCCAGCACTACACCTTCCCCTATCCACTCCCTACACCTTGCCTCACTGAGCACTCACACCTTCCTCATCCACCCCTACACCTTGCCTCACCCAGCACTACACCGTCTCATACACCACCACACCTCACCCAGCACTGTAACTCCTTCCCTCATCCACCACCACACACACCTTGCCTCACCCAGCACCCACACCTTCCTCATCCACCCCTACACCTGCCTCACCGAGCACTACACCTTCCTCATCCACCCCTACACCTTGCCTCACCCAGCACTACACCTTCCTCATCCACCCCTACACCTTGCCTCACCCAGCACTACACCTTCCTCATCCACCCCCACACCTTGCCTCACCCAGCACTACACCTCCCTCATCCACCCCCACACCTTGCCTCACCCAGCACTACACCTCCACCATCCACCCCCACACCTTGCCTCACCCAGCACTACACCTTCCTATCCACCCCTACACCTTGCCTCACTGAGCACTACACATACACCTTCCTCATTCACTCCCTACACCTTGCCTCACCCAGCACCACACCTTTCCTCATCCACTTTACACCTTGCTCTACCCAGTACTACACCTTCTCATCCACCCCTACACCTTTGCCTCACCTAGCACTACACCTATCTCTTTACACCACCACACCTTGCCTCACCCAGCACTACACCTTCATCATCCACCACCACACCTTGCCTCAGCCAGCACCACACCTTCATCATCCACCCCTACACCTTGCCTCACCCAGCACTACACCTATCTCATACACCACCACACCTTTCCTCACCCAGCACTACACCTTCATCATCCACCACCACACCTTGCCTCAGCCAGCACCACACCTTCATCATCCACCCC
>NW_024751660.1:6012279-6013778 GCF_018991925.1 Homarus americanus | reverse complement strand
ACTAACTTGGCACATGGGTACCTAACTCTGAGGTGGTCTGAGGTAATGAGATGATTGATAAGAGTGTCTCTGGTGGGTGTGTGTGTGTGTGTGTGTGTGTGTGTGTGTGTGTGTGTGTGTGTGTCTGTGTGTGTGTGTGTGTGTGTGTGTGTGTGTTATTAGCTGTATATCCGGTTTCCTGTCTGGTTTACTGATAATATTTTTTCTCTGTCAAGGCGTCTGATTTTTAACACTGCCAGGGCCGTGACGTAAAAGCCGCTGCTCGCTCCCGTGGCGCTGTTATGTATCTAATTAAAAACCTAACCTAACCTAACCTAACCTAACCTAACCTAACCTCCTTGTACCTTCTACCCTCTGCCTTCTCCTATCTTCCCTCCTCCTCCCCTCCCCATTACTAAACCCTCCCTCCTATCTTCCCCTTACCTCCTTCTCTTCCTCCCTCTCCTTCCCTTCCCCTTCCTCCACCCCTCCTTCCCATCACCCTTCATATCTCCTCCTTTCTCCCCCATCACCCTCTCTTCCCACCCCCTCCTTCCACTCCACTACCACACCACCCCACTACCACCGACAACACAATGCTACACTAGGTCACTACGCACCTGTAATTAGTGAGGCTACATACTGAAAATTTACATAAGACTGATATTAAATTAATCATCAGTATTATCTAGGTTAGATATAATTATCCCTTAACTAGATCACCCGCAGGTTAACAAGGTCGCTTCTGTAACCTGATATTCGCTTCACTTCGACTAATGTTAATTGGATGGCCAGGATGCTTACTTCTTGGGTCATTATCGTGCTATGTTTGGTGGCTTGTGTTTGGGGTGTAGGGAGAAGGGGGGGAGTTTGTGTGTGGGGAGATGTTTGTGGGGGGTTTGTGTGAGATGTTTGTGGGGAGTTTGTGTGTGGGGAGATATTTTGTGGGGAGTTTGTGTGAGATGTTTGTGGGGGGATTTGTGTGTGGGGAGATGTTTGTTGGGGGAGTTTGTGGGGGAGATGTGGGGGAGTTTGTGTGTGGGGAGATGTTTGTGGGGGAGATATTTGTGGGGGGTTTTAGTGTGGGGGTGGTTGAGGGTGCTTTTTAGTGTGTGGGGAGTTAGTGCCTGTATGTGTGTGTGTGTGTATATGTATGTGTGTATGTATGTGTTAAGACATGTTATCCCTGACTCCAGCGTTCACATACACTATCCTGACGCTGTGTGGTATCAGATAATGGTGTTTGATTCTACTGTTCTGGGTTAATGGTATAATGGTTTAATGGTATAATGGTTTACTGGTTTAATGGTGTTGTATTATGGTGATGTGGTAATATTTTGTTTGGTGTATAGGTGTATAGGTATGAAGGAGATATTGTTATGTATTAATGGTGTAAATGGTTAATGATGGTGTTATTATGTTGAAATTATGCAAATGTGATTGTCAAATCAAATAGAATTAATTTTATTATTATCATCACCACCACCTTCACCACCACCACCACCCACCACCACCACCAC
>NW_024751660.1:5994779-6007279 GCF_018991925.1 Homarus americanus | reverse complement strand
TAGATGGATTAAGCTGGTATTGCTAATCTTCATGTATCGTACTGGAATATTAATGACATGGGTTTAGAGGCCAAGTATCACTGTTAGTTATTGGAGTTTCGACCTTATTATTATGGCGCTCAGATATCGGGGCATTAACCAGGGGATAATATTGCCATAATGGAACTTTACTGAATTTGAGGATATGTTGATGTTCAGCCTAATCTAACCAAACCTAACCTAACCTAATCGAATATTTCATATACCTAATCTAATCTAATTTCAGGTTAGTTTAGATAAGTTAAGGTTTGGTTAACGTTAGCTTAGTTTAGTTAAGTTTTAGTTAGGTTCGGTTCGGTTATCTGCATTAGGTTAGGTGATGGTCAATGTTAAGGTGAATCAAACTGGGGGTGGCTAATCTTCAGGTGATCTCAATGGACTTACGATCGAATCATAGCACACGAGGATTGAGACTGAGTGTGGTGATTTCACATGTAGATAAAGTGTTACATTCCCTCACTCTGGAGCAATGGACGAATTACTTCCCATTAATCTGTATATAGTCACGACTCTCCTACCAGCATTTAGGGTTTGGACAAAATTAATATCCTGTCAATTTAGGTTTGGACAAAATTAATATCCCGTCATTTTAGGTTTGGACAAAAATACCTTCTCATCAATAATAATTTGGCTTGGACTAATCTAACACAACACACACACACACACACACACACACACACACACACACACACACACACACACACACACACTAAAAATTTGGACAAGTGAGAAAAATGGCAACTGTGCTTGAATATTACAAAACATTACCCCCTGAACACACACACACACACACACACACACTTTAAATTCCTCCCGAGATCATTCAGTAAAGAAGGGTCAAAAAAGGCAAATCTAAAACTCAGGAGCACAAACAGGGTCTCAGTTTTCACCAACAGCCTCCACAAACAACGTCAATTTTACATAAGCTAGAGTGGCGTGTTTATTTACATTCTTTGAGTGAGCAGCGGCGGCCTCTCAGTGAGCGTAACACCGTGTACTCAGTGAGCGTAACACCGTGTACTCAGTGAGCGTAACCTCGAGTACCCGGATGTAAACAATAACAATACCATCCCTCGCTCCCCCACTCTCTATCTCTTTTATTCATTGATTGTTATTATTATTCTTTTATGTACTGTTTGTTCTGTTGTTAGTGTGTGCAGTAGGTGTTGTGAGTTATATGAATACTTCGATTACCTTTGTTACCTATGCACAAAGCTTCCATTGCAGAATAAAAGATAAAAAAAAATCGAATCAAACTCTGTTCTATCCAGCAAACAGTCTGAATTATAACTCAATTTACTGCTTGCATTTTTCACTTTGAAGGGAGTAATATTTGATCACAATTTGCTAATTGCTAAGGATGAAACGGACCCGCATTCCCGACTGTTACGTTTCCGGTCCAGTTGCAACCACCCATCACCACCAGTCGTGTGTGTTCACCAGTCACATTTGCATTAAGAGAGGAATTCGAATTTGCAATTGATTTTACGCCGTTTCACAACACTTGTATGGTATCAATCTCTCTCTCTCTCTCTCTCTCTCTCTCTCTCTCTCAGCATGTGTGTCTATCAGTCTCTCTCTTCCATCTCTCTCCCTCTCAGTTCCTCCTCTTCCACCCACCATTCCCTCCACCCCCCCCACTCTCCCTGTATTTTCTTCCTCTCTCTTCCTCTCCTCCTTCACTTTTCTCCCTATCTCATCCATTCTCCCTTCTCACCCTTTATTCTCCCCTTCTCTCTCTCTCTCTCTCACTCTCTCTCTCTCCTCCCACCCTGATTAATGCCTCACGCTGCTGCACAAGAGAGATGGTCCTTCTGCCCGTCAGTACTGGGAGACCAGTGAGACCTCAGAGACACCCAGCGAGACCGGAAATGAGCTTACAGGGAGACTTAGAATATATAATGCAAGTCGGTAGGGTTACGTGTGTGTGTGTGTGTGTGTGTGTGTGTGTGTGTGTGTGTGTGTGTGTGTGTGTGTGTGTGTGTGTTGTGTGTGTGTGTGTGTGTGTGTGTATGTGTGTGTAGTGTGTGTGTGTGTATGTTGTGTGTGTGTGTGTGTGTGTGTGTGTGTGTGTGTGTGTGTGTATGGTGTGTATGTGTGTGTGTATGTGTACGTGTGTGTGTGTGTGTTGATTACGATTTTATATGCATGAACAGAGAGAGAGAGAGAGAGAGAGAGAGAGAGGGGAGAAGAGAGAAGGAGGAGAGAGAGAGCGATTAAGAGAAAGACGCGGAATGGAGGATTACAACAAAAGAGAGAGAGAATAGGGGAGAGGGGAGCAATTAGAGTGAGAAAGAGAGAGAGAGAGAGAGGGAGAGGTCGTAAGTGAGAGATACAATGTAAAGTGAGAGTCATAAAGAAAAGGGGAACGAGATAACACAAGTGAGGTGGAAAGAGAGAGAGAGAGAGGAGAGAGAGAGAGAGAGAGAGAGAGAGAGAGAGAGAGAGGGGTACAAAACTATACCGATTATTCCATTAATAAGAAATGAGAAACAAAGCTCTCTCCTCTTTTTTTTCTGTCTGTCTGTCTCTCTCTCTCTATTTAGTTGCATCTCTACCTGGTTATAATTGTCTTTTCTCGCTTTCCTTTGAATATTGTGAGAGGGAGAGAAAGAGAGAGAGAGAGAAGGAGAAGAAGGATGATGAAGGAGAAGAAGGATGATGAAGGAGAATATACGGCATCTTGTCCAATATATCACCAGATGGATGATGTCTATGTGGATGATATCTCACTTGATGGATGAGACTAAGCTTCAGATGGATGCTGGCTCGAGGGTCTTCAAGAAGTGTTTGTTTATAGTTTTTGGTGTTGCCATGGTGACCAGAGTGTGTTGATAAGAAATGGCGGGGAAGACCAATAGTTTTAGCGGGACGAATTTTATTTTGAATTTCTTCTCTCTCTCTACCCTACAAACATTCCCTAAACAAAAGTGAAAAAGGGAATATACCTTCTTTTTTTTTTTAACCCTCTTCTAGAACACAGACTAAAGCTGCTTCCTCTCCACCCCTCTAGGTATATCAGATCTCCCCCGACCAGGCAGAGGGAAATTCCCCTACATAACACCCCCAGACATTCCCTAGCTCGAAGGATGTAAGATGAATGTTGACAAATATGTACCAATGGGCCACACACAGAGGGGAAGATTTCTGAAGCCCTCTGGTGAATGGATGGGATGAAGAGGAGGAGGAGGAGGAAGAGGAGGAGGAGGAGGAGGACGAGGGGGGAGGAAGATGGAAGTTGATGGAGGGAAGAGAGAGTTGATGGTAATTTGAGGAAGGAAGGAAGGAAGGAAGGAAGGAAGGATACTGATGATGATAACGAAGGGAGGTTATTGTTCTTTGATGATAGGAAGGAAGTAGATTAAGGTAGGTGTTGAGAGAGAGAGAGAGAGAGAGAGAGAGAGAGAGAGAGAGAGAGAGAGAGTTAATAATTAAGACTAGATCAAGGAAGTCCACAATTAAGAAGAAGAAGGAGGAGGAAATAGAGGAGAAACATAAAAAAAACGGGACTTAATGGTTGACTTATGTAAAGGAAAGAGAGAGAAGAGTGAACAGAAAACGGGCGTTGATGGGAGACTAATGTAAAAGTCAGTAGCAGTAATCACTTTCTCTCCTTATGACTGTGAAGGAGAAACTGATCGCCTCGGACCACAGGTTGACGAAGTAAACCACACGACTTAGTGCTTCTTTTACGATCCCTGGAACGAGTTGATGGATAGTTGAAGGACGTAAATTTAGGCTGGGGGGTGGGATGGGAGGTGACGGAGGGGTAGGGTATGGGAAGGAGAACAGGGAAGGAGGGAGGGGTTGAGAGAAGGGGGGTTGAGGGTGGAGGGAGGAAGGTGAAGGTGTGGGAAGGGGGGAGCGTACTAAGGCCCAAGATGAGACCCATAAGAAGGTGAGGTAGAAGGATGGGGGGAAGGGGGAGACATTGTGGGAGGGGGAAGGGGAGGGAATGAGGGGACTTGAGGAGAGGAAAAAGTACATCAAGCCAGGACGGCACCCACAGAGGAGGGGGGGGGAGGGAAGGAGGGGGAGGAACGGGACGGGGAGATGCGGGGAGGGAGGCAGGGAAGGGAAGGGGAGGGGAGGGGGTAATAGGGGGGAGAGGGGGGGAGAGAGGGAGATATGACCCTAGAGATGAGGAAGAAAGACCTGACTTTTCTTCATAATGTGGAGAGGGAAGCAATAAATGGGTGATTGAGAAAGCCATGGCTGACGGGGAGGCGGCTCATGGGGTGGGGGGAGATGTGGGTCATGGGAGGTTAGCTCATGAGGGTGTGGGTCGTGGGAGTAGGTCATGGGGGGGGTGGGTCATGGAGGGTAGATTATGATAGGCGGATCATGGTAGGTGGGTCATAGGCGTGGATCATATTGGATGGGTCAACCAGGCGGCACGTCAAGGGGGGGTGAAGAGAATCGGATGTTTTATGGGAATTAATGGGGTCGGCTGTGAGGATGACATCATTCACCTTGGTTATAGACCTATTCAGCCATTAATAGGTGGGTGTTAATGGGTCTCCTGTGCTTAAGGTGAGACGATTATTAGTGTATGTATGTATGTATGTATGTATGTATGTATGTATGTATGATGTTGTGTATGTATGTATGTATGTATGTATGTATGTATGTATGTATGTACTGTATGTATGTATGTATGTATGTATGTATGTATGTATGTATGACTGTATGTATGTATGTATGTATGTATGTATGTATGTATGTGTATGTATGTATGTATGTATGTATGTATGTATGTATGTATGTATGTATGTAGTATGTATGTATGTAGTGATATATGTATGTTGTTGACTGTATGTATGTATGGTATGTATGTATGTATGTTTGTATATGTTGTGTTTGTGTATGTATGTTGTATGTATGTATGTTGTTGTATGTGTATGTTGTATGATGTATGTATGTATGTATGTATGTATGTATGTATGTATGTATGTAGTATGTATGTATGTATGTATGATGTATGTATGTATGTATGTATGTATGTATGTATGTATGTACTGTATGTATGTATGTATGTATGTATGTATGTATGTATGTATGTATAATTGGTTTATATAGTTTATCCAGTCTAGTTTTGCTCCATCCATCCATCCATCATCCATCCATCCATCCATCCATCCATTATCCATCCATCCATCCATCCATCCATCCATCCATCCATCCATCCATCCATCCATCCATCCATCCATCCATCCATCCATCCATCCATCCATCCATCCATCCATCCATCCATCTATCCATCCATCCATCCTCCCAGTTCCTGTATCTCTCCGGGGACTACAGCTTCTAATTTCCTTCCCTGGCACTTCTACCCTTAGTTTTACCCATTAATATCTCTACCATTACCTCCTACCCTTAGTTTTACCCAATATCTCTACCATTACCTCCTACCTTTTAGTTTTGCCCATTAATATCTCTACCATTACCTTTCACCCTTAGTTTACTACCCATTAATATCTCTACCATTACCTCTACCCTTAGTTTTGCCCATACTATTACCATTTTCACCCTTAGTTTTACCCATTAATATCTCTACCATTACCTCCTACCCTTAGTTTTACCCATTAATATCTCTACCATTACCTTCTACCCTTAGTTTTGGCCATTAATATCTCTACCATCAACATTAGTCTTGAAAGTCACACAATTTTAAAAGATCATTAAAAGCAAAATTAACAACAAAAACAACAACAGCATCAACAAAAACAACAATAACAACAACAACGGAGATTTATTACCACCGAAAACAAAATAAAAAGAAACTCGACTTGTGATTTTGGTCGTTTTTATAGATGAATGAATCCGCGCCACACATCACAAAAACGACCCTCAGAAGTATTTCATCACTCGAGGTTGTGGCGAGGAGCTGGGTGTGGCGAGGGCTGTCTGTGGCGAGGCGGTGGCGAGGAGCTGTCTGTGGCGAGGAGCTGTCTGTGGCGAGGAGCTGTGGCGAGGAGCTGTCTGTGGCGAGGAGCTGTCTGTGGCGAGGAGGTGGCTGTTGGGAGGTTGGCTGTGGCTAGGAGCTGTCTGTGGCGAGGAGCTGTCTGTGGCGAGGACCCATCAGGAGAGAGACCCAGCCACACCTCCTACTGACCTACGGCGAATCCATTAATGGGGAGAACATGGGGGGGGGTCACACGTCACTATGATGGTAGCTGAGAAATTGTCTGTCTGGAGCCATGAGCCGAGAGGGAGAGGGCCAGTCTATATGAGTAAGTTAGAGTTAAGTGAGTTTGGTTGATTGGTTAATTTATGAGTGAGTTAGAGTTACGAGTTATGAGTTACGAGTTATGGTTAAGTTATGAGTTGGTGTTACGAGTTATGGGTTACGAGTTATGAGTTACGAGTTATGAGTGAGCGGAGTTATGAGTGAGTTACGAGTTATGAGTTATGAGTTATGAGTTACGAGTTATGAGTTAGAGTTAAGGAGTTATGAGGAGTTACGAGTTGAGTGAGTTTTATGAGTTATGAGTTGAGTTACGAGTTATGAGTTGCGAGTTATGAGTTACGAGTTATGAGTTACGAGTTATGAGTTATAAATTTGGTAGTACTTTAAACTTCTTCAAAACAGATCATTTCTTCCTATATATAATACATAACTACAAACACTCATTACACACACACACACACACACACACACACACACACACACACACACACACACACACACACACACACAAAGGTATACAAACAAATGAAAATATTATTTACTTTTTTTTTACAATCGTAGGAGTAAAAATGTATCGATATATACTGTACTAACGAAAGAAAATTGCTTTCATCGTAGTAAAAATGATGATTGATTGGTGAGGCAAGTGAGCCATTGTTACTTATAGGGTAAAATGTTCCACCTGATTTATATATAAATATATATTCGTTATAAAAAAAATAATAAAATTGAACATCAAACAATTACAATGAGTGAGTACATAATGACTTCAGAAATAGATTAGTTGTGTAAAAACGTCTGGGGTAAGGGGAGAGAGAGAGAGAGAGAGAGAGAGAGAGAGAGAGAGAGAGAGATCAGAGCTCTCATGGGGGAGACAGCAGCGGCGAGAATCAACAAGAAGCTGGACATACTGACAAATGGGCGGTGAGAGGGGAGAGGAAGGGAGAGGAGGGGTGAGAGGGAGGGTGAGAGGGAGGGAGGGAGAGAGGGTGAGAGGGAGGGGTGAGAGGAGGAGTGATGGGGAGGGGGGAGGTAGGTGGTGATGAGAAGAAGAGGGAGGGAGAGGGAGGTGGTAATGAGAAGGAGATGGAGGGTGAGGGGAAGGGAGGTGGTGATGAGAATAAGAGGAAGATGGAGAGGAGGAGGAGAAGGAGAGGGAATGGGTGGTTTGAGGAGGAAGAGGAGGAGAGGAAGATGTGATAAAAGAGATGTAGAGAGAGAAGTGGGAGAAGGGAGGAATAGAAGAGAGGGTTAGGGGAGGGTGAAAGACCGAGAGAGGAGGAGGTGGGGCGGGGAGCGGAAGGGTGTGATGAGAGGAAGATTAAATGGTGAGAGGAAGATGGGAGAGGGAAAGGAGGAGAGGAGGAGAGAGAGGAATGTACTTGAGAGAGAGAGAGAGGGGGGGGGGCCAGGGTGGTGAGAGCCTCCACTTGACGTCCCTAGGCACACACAGGTTCGAATCCAAGACCAGGTATTGTGTTAGTTTTATGGTTCACTATTAATTCATTATGGTGTTGATAATCGTGATAATGATGCTGGTGGTGATGATGATGGTGGTGATGATGATGGTAATGATGATGGTAATTATGGTGATGATGGTGGTGATGGTGGTGGTGGTGATGGTGGTGATGATGGTAGATGATGATGGTAATTATGGTGATGATGGTGATGATGGTGGTGGTGGTGATGGTGACGGTGGTGATGATGGTAATGATGATGGTGATGATGGTGGTGGTGGGTGATGCTAATAAAAAGAGGAGGAAAAGAAAGGAAGAACTGGAGAAGGAGAGGAGGAGGAGGAGGAAGAGGAGAGGAGGAGGAGAGAGGAGGAGGAAGAGGAGGAGGAGGAGGAGGAGGAGGAGGAGGAGGAGGAGGAGGAGGAGGAGGAGGAGGAGGTAGCAGGGTAAGGTATCAAGCTTGGCCCATTCCAGCTTCCTGTTATTCCTAGTGTGTGCTGGAAGGTAGAGTTGGCCACCAGCCAGGTGGAGCAAGGGGAGTAGGGAGAGAGGGGAAGAGAGGAGAAGGGGGGGAGGAGGGAGAAGGGGGAGAGGGATGGATAGGAAGGAGGAGGAAGAGGAAAGAGGGAGAGGGTGGATAAGAAGGAGGGTGAAAAGAGAGGAGATGGAGGGAAGGAGAGAGAGGTAAGCTGGTGACGTTTTTGCCTTCGTGATGCTTAGTGCTCTGTCGCCCCCCTCTTTCTTCTTCTTGCTCTTCCTCCCTCTCATTCTTCCTCGTTCTTACTCTATCTCCTTTGCTCTCCCTCCCTCTCTCTCCCTGACCTTTCCTCCCTCACTCAATCAACCCCACTCACTCCCTCACTCTCATCACTCTCCCAAACGTGTATAGGTTAACGAATTAAGCACCTGAGTCATGTTATTACCTCCTGATGATACGCACGTGGTCATGTGAGAAGTGAGGGAGGGAGGGAAGGAGGAAGGAGGGAAGGGAAGGGAAGGAAGATGAAAACGAGGGGTGAAAGATGAGGGGTGGAGGAGGAGGGAGGAGAGAGAGGAAAGAGAGAGAGAGAGGATAGAGAAGAGAGAAAGAGAAGAAGTGATGTGAAAGAGGGAGAGGAGTGGGTGGGAGAGGAGAGATGGGAAGAAGAGAAGGACAGAAGGGATGGGAGAAAGATAAAACAAAGAGGAATGGGATGAATGGAATCAGGGAAAGGGGTGGTGGAAGATGAAGAGAAAAGGGAAGTGGAATGGGAGACAGAGAGAGAGAGAGAGATTGAAAACAAATCAATTTAAAAATCGATCAAAATACAAAATATTATACTCAATCGATAAAGAACTTAGTAAAAAAAAAATTGTAAAAATATAAAATAAATAAATAAATAAATCAGTAAAGAATAATACGAGCCTAAAACTAATATTTTTTGTTCAGTAAAGACAACAATTCACCCTTAAATAACATATCTGGTCACAAATTTACAAGTTCAATAAATCAGACGAAGTGGCAGCATCAACAGAGGGAGTTACCAGCTGGGGTTTAATCGGACCGAAGAACGTGCGGAT
Organism: Homarus americanus; assembly: GCF_018991925.1. NCBI lineage: Eukaryota > Metazoa > Arthropoda > Malacostraca > Decapoda > Nephropidae > Homarus > Homarus americanus. The sequence goes on along the minus strand of NW_024751660.1, from coordinate 5,998,033 downwards.
TTGTTGTCGTTCTTGATTGGTGAGTCGGATTTATTGACGAATATACATGTAAATAATATACTTTCATGGGGACATATATTTTTTTGTTCTCGTAATTTTGAACTCTTATTAGGTTAATACAGGATGGAATTTTGAACTTACGATTATGAAAAGGAATGTTGGAATAAGTAGTAATAATAAGCGAAGGTAATAATGTAGTTTGATAAAAGACACAAGAGTTTAGTTAATTTATTCCTTTCGATTTGGTTCCTCCTCACTCTATTCCGCTTCAGTTCCTCCTCCTCCTCCTCGCCCTTTCCACATCTTCCTTCCTCTCTCTCTTTTTCTGTCTCGCTCTCTTTCTTTCTGTCTCTCTCTGTCTCTCACCTTTTGACTCTTCTCTCTCAATCACTCTTCCATCTCATACCTCTCTCTCTCTCTCTCTCGTATATTTTCTCTAACCCATCTTCTGTCCCTCATTCTCTCTTTATCTCTCTCCTTCACCCCTAACCTCTTTTCAATTCTCACTCTCACACTTCCCGAAAGATAAGATCAGAGATGCCGTTCACCATCCAATACAAACACACACACACACACGTAAACAAACAAACAAACAAACAAACTAGCTCCTTCCACCACACACACACACACACACACACACACACACACACACACACACACGCAACAACAACAACAAAATCCTAACCATCCAAACTTACCATAAAAAAAGGAAATAAAAAGCAAACTTAAAAAAAAAAATAAATAAAGTAAGAAAATCAAGTATTGGCTCAAACAGGTAAGAAAGATTCGTCTCCCACCACCACACATCTACCTGTTGAATATATAATTAGGCCAATTACTCTATATATAATGAATAATTTTGGTGTATATTTTTTTTTACACCTGACTTTTTCTTTTAGAGTTAGAAAGATGGACAGACAAAAAACCAAATACATCCTGGGAGAAAAAAAAATCAGGGTTTAAAATACAAAGAGAAATGTGTGGTTTATTTTGTAAGGTGGGATTTATTTATGGTTTTGGTTTAATATTTTTGTTTTAATGATAAGAATTAAATAAATGTAGGATATATATATTTTTTTGGTTGTATTAGTAGTCAGGATTAATTTTGATTTACACTTTAGTTCTGGCTGGATAAAAAAAAACTACGAATTTATTTACATGGATAAAATTAAATTGAATTCCTGTGATGATATTTTTATTTACATCCGAAATTCATCACAGTGGCGTTAATAGGATAGTGCTGGCAACCCTACGCCTGGCAGAGCTATACGAGGGAGGGGAGGGGGGGAAGGGAGATGGGATAGGTTTAGGGTCTCAGATGGAAAGGGAAGGGGTGATGAAAGGGTGTTCTTTTCTTAATGGGACAGTCAGTCAATCAGTCAGTCAGTAATAGTCTAGCCAAACACGTTCAAATAATTTTTATAACGAGAGTAGTGTGTGTGTGTGTGTGTGTGTGTGTGTGTGTGTGTGTGTGTGTGTGTGTGTGTATCAGCTGGTAGCCTCTACGTCATCAACAATGTTAAAAAAACAACAACGGGAGATTCATCTTCATTTGTTGTGATTACTGTGGGCGGACAACTCCTCCCCACTCTCTCCTCACCTCTCCCCACTCCTCTCCCCCACCCTCTCCCCAATTCTCTCCCCACCCCCCACCACCTGCCTTCATCATCTCCTCTATGTGGTCTCCTCCCACCCATCATCTCTCTCCTGCCGCATAATACCCCCCTTCCTCTCCCTTCCCATCTTTCTCTCCCATCTTTGTTCATTTCTTCCTCTTTCCCTTCCACATATAGTTACTTTCTCATCTCCCTCCTTCACATCAAGTATCCTTCCCTTTTCCTTTCCTCTTCCTCTCCCCAGATCTTCCACCTATCCTCTCTTTCCTTCCTAATTCCCCTCCTCTCTTCTATTTCTCTCCTTCCATCACATCATTCTTCATGCTTCCCTTCTATCTCATCCACCCATCTGCTTCTTCCTCCTTCCTCTTCCTTCCTCCCATCCCTCTTCCTATTCCTATTTCTCCCATCCATCCTCCTTATTCTCCCCCACCCATCCTCCCCATCTCCTCCTCCATCACCCATCCTCATCATTCTACCCTATCTATTCAACCCATCTCCCATCCTCCCCCACTTATTCCCCCTCCCCCCTTCCCCACCTATTTCTCCCCATCTCTCCCCTTAAAACATTCAGTTCTACATAGTGTGAAATTTTAGTCAAGGTTGAGAAATGAAGGTTCACCCATAATGTCAAGTGGAAGGATGTGCATCGCTTGGCGTCGACTCAAATGAGGGAGGGAGAGGGAGAGGGAAAGAGAGGGAGTGTGAGGGAGTGAGAGGGTAGAGAGAGGGGGGTGAAGGAGAATTGGAAAGAGAGATTGAGAGAGGGAGTGAGAGAGAGAGATGGAGTGAGCAAGAGAAAGAGAATAATGGAGAGGAGAGAACATGGTGAAACAGTGAGAGAGAGAGAGAGAGAGAGAGAGAGAGAGAGAGGTGTTTCTCTCTCTCACACACACGAGTCTACAACAGCACATACAGCTGGCCCGTGTTGCGTAATAGGTAAATGGAAATAGGGTGCCCAATTTTGCTCCAGCTATGCATATTGATGTAATCATTAATGTGGACGCTTCCGCTACTTCCGGCGGCGTCCCATTGGTGGCTGTGGGCGTCCCGTGTGTGTGTGTGGCGGTTCTCCTCCTCTCTGGACTTTGCAACGCTGGTATTATTAAATTGTCTGTGGGACGTTGGTAATACTGGTGACCTATAAGAGCTTGTGGACGTTGGTAACACTGACGTCGAATATATATAGCCTTACCTGGACGTTGGTTACACTGGTATCTAGTTTTAACTTTCTATAACATTGGCAATACTGGTGGCTACCCCTTAGAGCTCTGAGTGTGAGTGAAGTTTGCGTCTATATTAAAGATAAATAACAGATAATATATAAAGCTTCTGTATAAGAGGAGGATATATGGCCAAGACCACACTTCACAGGTACTCATTTATAGTTAGGTGGAGTAGGAATACCACCCCCACCCACCTCCCTGGGATCGAACCAAGGACCTTTAGGATAGGGCGAATGTTGCATCCACTCTGCCACCGCACACTAAGACATTCTATACAGTTAAATATTCCATTAATCTCTAAGGTAGTTACGTGACTCAGGTGATCTTATGAGTTTTTGTGTATAAACTTAATTAATATAAAGACTTAATTATTTGTCTATTAAAAATATTGGTTCTGTAGTGGAAAACCAGA
>NW_024751660.1:5987279-5992279 GCF_018991925.1 Homarus americanus | reverse complement strand
ACCACCACCACCACCACCACCACTACCATCACCACCGCCACCCTCTTCCCCTTGCCTTTTCACCTCTTTCCTTGCCTGTTCTCCCCATCACCTCACCTTCCTCCCTTTCTTTTCACCCTCCTTCCTCCCTGCAATCTCCCCCTCCTCTCCCTCTCCCTTAAGCACTCAATCTTCTCCCTCTGCGCCTGCCTGCCCTCTCTTTTTTCCCCTCTCAGAAGTGAATAGGCAAGTGAAGAGAGCAACGGACAAAGACTAGACTTTCCCCCCCGCTTAACTTTCATATTTGCTTTCGGAATAAGTAATATGTAAATAAGGGGAGAGGAGAGAGTGAGAGGGGGCGAGAGTGAGAGGGGGAGAGAGTGAGAGGGGAGAGAGGGGTGGAAAAAAGAGGTTAGAGAGAGGAAGAGCAGGGAGAGAGAAAGGGGAAGAGAGGGGTGGGGAGAGAGGGTGGATGGGGAAGGGTAGAGAGAGTGTGAAAGTGGGAGAGGAAAGATGGGAAATTGAGGGAAAGATGATGATGAGAGAGAGAGAGAGGCTTACATCAGAGTTTTAGAACGTTCAAGATTTCTATGTAAACACAAACACAAACACACACACACACACAAACACACACACACACACCCAAAAAACATCTTAGTCACACAAACACGTCACTCAATCAAAACACAGACAAGACCGCTCCCACCAGCTACTAGACAAACAAACACCCCAGATCCACCAACTAGCCTAACCTAAGTGGATTATTATTACTAGTGTTTTCTATTGGCTATATAATAGTTACACATCCTCTTAGGCTAATGGGAGAACGGCCTTGTTATGTGTGCAATTGTGTTAAAAGCTGAGGAGGCAGGGCGTGAGGGAGTGGGGGGGGGAGGTGGGGAGGGGGGAGGAGAGGGTGGGGATGTAGGGGGGGAGACAGGTGTGAAGAGGTTGGGGTGTGGGGGGGCAGTGGGGAGCATGGGTGCATGGGAGGCGTGGGGGCAGGTAGTTGTGGGGGATAATCCTGGTATGGGGGGGTGAATAAATTGTATGTGGGGGGGTGAATAGTCCTGTATGTGGGGAAGCGAAGAGTCCTGGGAGTGGGGGTGAATAGTCTCATGTGGGGGTGAATAGTCCTGTATGTGGGGGAGAATAGTCCTGTATGTGGGGGGTGAATAGTCCTGTATGTGTGGGGGTGAATAGTCCTGTATCCGGGGGTGAATAGTCCTGTCTGTAGGGGTGAATAGTCCTGTATGTGGGGGTGAAAAGTCCTATTTATTGTGGGGAGAATAGTCCTGTCTGTGGGGGAGAATAAACGTATCTGTGGAGGAGAAAATACCAGAACAAAATTAATAAAATCTTCAAAGTTTTTTTTCCAAATTCCAAAATCCCTTTAAGACAAAATAATAATAATAATAATAATTAAAAAAATCCCAAATCCCAAAATGTTTTCCAAATTTCAAGGGTTTTGACCGCGCATAAATTGCCTTGTTTAGCGGCAAAGTTCTGTAATTATTTTAAGCTACATAATCCTGCCTGGCGTTATACCATTTCTTAATTAGTTACTTGTTCACCCCACGAGCCACACGCCTACCCACTTTACACGCTCACCCACCCACCCTACACGCACGCCCACACTACACGTACACCCACCCTACACGCACGCCCACTTTACACACCCACCTATCCTACACGCCCACTCACATTACCTAACACCTACACGCCCAACCCAACCCAGCCCAACCCGTGACAGCTGAAGGACTGACATGACTCAAACACACACAAATACATAAGCAACAGAGGTCAAGTCGAGAGAGGTCAAACTATAGAAGGATACCACCTGGCACTCTCTAAGCTGTCTTGGGGGAGCCTTTGTGGCACTCTTCCTGTTCTGGGTGGCACTCCTGTGTATAATTTAAGGATACAGTACATATTTCTGTATATTTCTGTATTTTTCTGTAGTTTTTTTTCAGGTCTGTGTGTGTGTGTGTGTGTGTTGAGACAGATTGACTGGGACCTTACCATCTTTATACATATATATGGATATTTTTATGTATACTGTAAACACTATACATGTATGTCACTGTAGTGTAAATATAGTTAGTGAGAGATACATGAATACATAATTTCATGTTGAGTATAGTTACAGTAATGTTTAGGTTGGTAATGTTTAGGTTGGTAATGGTTAGTTTGGTAATGTTTAGGTTGGTAATGTTTAGTTTGGTAATGTTTAGGTTAGTAATGTTTAGTTTGGTAATGTTTAGGTTGGTAATGTTTAGGTTAGTAATGTTTAGGTTGGTAATGTTTAGTTTGGTAATGTTTAGGTTGGTAATGTTTAGGTTAGTAATGTTTAGTTTGGTAATGTTTAGGTTAGTAATGTTTAGTTTGGTAATGTTTAGGTTGGTAATGTTTAGGTTAGTAATGTTTAGGTTGGTAATGTTTAGTTTGGTAATGTTTAGGTTGGTAATGTTTAGGTTAGTAATGTTTAGCTTGGTAATGTTTAGGCTAGAGATAAAAATTCCAGGTCATCACAAATGTTTAGGTTGACAATGTTTAAGTTGGTAATGTTTAGATTAGTAATATTTCGGTTAACACTGTTTAAGTTGGTAATGTTTAGGCTGGCGACCAAGGAGGCCAATCATCACACAAACACAATGTAAAGAACGAAGTGTTTACAGATTAATTAAAGTCATGTTAATATTTTTTTTACTTTTGTCGGAAAAAATTAAACCCTGGTACATGTTGTTGTTTTAAGTTGGTTTATGTGGTGTGTGTGTGTGTGTGTGTGTGTGTGTGTGTGTGTGTGTGTGTGTGTGTGTGTGTGTTAACGAAGATGTTGATAGTGTATTAGAGACCCTGTATAGATTACTGCCATACTAATTATGAATCCCTTTATCGACACCTGAGATAATCACAATAAAAAAAAAATATATGAGTATAAGGATGGCTTCAGGGCTTCAGGGGTTCAGGGTTTCAGGGCTTCAGGGCTTCAGTGGTTCAGGGGTTCAGGGGTTCAGGAGTTCAGTGGTTCAGGGGTTCAGGGGTTCAGGAGTTCAGGGGTTCAAGACTTCAGGGGTTCAGGGGTTCAGGGCTTCATGGGTTCAGAGCTTCAGGGCTTCAGTGGTTCAGAGCTTCAGGGCTTCATGGGTTCAGAGCTTCAGGGCTTCAGTGGTTCAGAGCTTCAGGGTTTCAGGGCTTCAGGGGTTCAAGGCTTTAGTGGTCCAGGGTCTTACAGTTAGTATGAATGACCTACACACCCTTGAAGAAGGTACATCATACATCAGATAATTTCTCCTAAGTCATTGAATTATTTAACTTCTTAACTTCTTCCTCTCGACTTTTGTCTGACTGTAATTTAGGTATTTCTTAGGTATTCCGTTTGTTTCTCTTTCTTTGGTTCCTCTGAGTCTGTTTTAATGATATATTTCTCACTGTCCAATTCTTTTCTTGTTATTTTCATTTCATTTCATCTTTATTTTGTTTGTGTTTACCTCAATTTTGTTCATTATTGCTATTTCTTCGTCTAGTGTGGAAAATTAGTTCGTCTATGAAAATAATGATTGTTTAGCGTTTAGTGAAGTTAATATGAAGAGCTTGAATATATTAAGGAGTTCTTCAAGGTTTTAGTATTGGGCCAATACTGTTTTTAGACTGTGTGTGAGGTGTGTGTGTGTGTGTGTGTGTGTGTGTGGTGTGTGTGTGTGTGTGTGTGTGTGTGTGTGTGTGAGGGGGGTACGTGTGTGTTTTGTAGTGAGTTTAAGGAGTGGCAAACAAATGGCCACATGAGTCTTTGTCCATGAACAACCAAATGGTCACATGATTATCCCAGAACATTCAAGTCAACGGGGTGTTTACCTTCCTCCTGTGTGTTATGAACAAAAGGTCGCTTGTACCTGTACTACTGAACAAACATGACATGCTTAAGAGGTTCAAGCTCTCTGAACACCGCTTCCCCTCTTCCCCTACTCCTATCCTCTTCACCTCCCCCCCTTGTTCTACTCGCGTCCTCTCTCTCTCCTCCTTTCTTCACCCCTCTTTGCTCCTTTCCTCTCCTTTCTCCAACCCCCTCTTCTCCCATATCCTCCCTTCTCCACCCTTTCTCCTCCCCACCTCCTTTCATCCCTCTCTGCAGCCCCTCTCCTCCCTCTCCACCCCCGCGAACCTGTGAAAATCACTTTGAAATGTAATCATTCTCATTTTCTATTCATAGACAGGGAACACTACTTTGTGTCGCCAGAACTCCTAGACTTTGCACATTAACCGACTGATGGGGGAACACGTCCAGCGCCTCCCTCCCTTCCATCCCTCCCTATCTCCCTCCCTCCCTTCTCCCTTCTCCCTTCCCTCTTCCCTCCCAAAACGCTCCACCAACATCACGTCCCAACACGCTCTCGCCTGTTACTAATTTTTTCTCCCAGGGAATATAAAAATCAGGGGTACCTTAGGCTCTTATGTCCTTGAAGAAAAAATACTTCATCAGTTGGGTTCTTGTGTTTTTTACATCACCTGACAGAGGTGGGGTGGGGTGGGAGTGGGGTGAGGAGTGGGGAGTGGATGGGGAGTGGGGAGTGGGGTGGGGTGGGGTGGGATGGGGTGGAGGGACCTGTAATTATTGATGACCAGGTGATGTCTGGAGTGTAAGGCCGCGTCAGGAGTGTGTGTGTGTGCGTGTCTGTGTGTGTGTGTGTGTGTGTGTGTGTGTGTGTGTGTGTGTGTAGAGAGGACGTGCATTATGACAAACTTTGGTTTCTCTCTCTCTCTCTCTCTCTCTCTCTCTATCTCTGTCACTCATTCTCTCTCTTATTCCCCGTCTCTCTATCTCGCTCTCGCTCGCTCTACCGTCCCAGCTGTCGGGCAGGGAGCGTTGCAGCTGGTCCTTACTCGCTCACCAGCTGCTACGACACTCCCTCCTCCTCCTCATCTTCCTCCTCCTCTCCTCCTCCTCCTCATGTTCCTCCTCCTCGCCTCTTACTCTCCCCTAACACTTCTCCTCTCCTCTGCTTCTATACCTCTCTCCATCT
>NW_024751660.1:5899779-5979779 GCF_018991925.1 Homarus americanus | reverse complement strand
TTTCTCCCTCTCCTCTTCCTACCCCCTCCCCCTCAGCCTCACTCTTTACCATGTTATTGGCACCATCATAGTGGTCATTGCTTATACGGGACACGTGTACTCTTAAAAGGCACTGTGCTTATTGTATCAGCGTCTTAATTGGGACATCATCACTCTTACACGTGATATACGGGGCGGGAGTTTATTTAGCACACCATTTATACGGGACAGAAGAGCTTTTAAAGAACACCGTCCTAACTACGGACATTTTATAGTTGGACACAAACTCTCTTGTTGTGGACACTGTATTTTAGGACATGAGCAAATTTAAGGCATAAAGGACATTTGTTCATAAGATATCTAGTTATTGCGGACTAGTTTATTGTGCACCCCATACTCATCCTGTGAGCGGTAGCTCAAAAGGATTACAGAGTAGAGGTCACAAGGGGTGTGTATAGCAGTCCCCAGTGGTCAGGATATTATGGTATTGAATGTTGTAGAATATTTAATAAACATTGTTTGTTTAGTTCTGTACACAGATGATGACGCATTAACAACTGCCTGAGTGTGAGGCAGTATGTCTGGCCGCAGGAGTGTGAGGCAGTATGTCTGGCCGCAGGAGTGTGAGGCAGTATGTCTGGCCGCAGGAGTGTGAGGCAGTATGTCTGGCCGCAGGAGTGTGAGGCAGTATGTCTGGCCGCAGGAGTGTGAGGCAGTATGTCTGGCCGCAGGAGTGTGAGGCAGTATGTCTGGCCGCAGCAGTATGTCTGTGAGGCAGTATGTCTGGCCGCAGGAGTGTGAGGCAGTATGTCTGGCCGCAGGAGTGTGAGGCAGTATGTCTGGCCGCAGGAGTGTGAGGCAGTATGTCTGGCCGCACACTTTGTTATTCACATTTGCGTGAGAAGTATTCAAGCACATTGTGTGTTTGGTTCTATAGGAATTGACTAAGCTATTATGTGCAAAAAAGTGGATACTGTCTCAATGTGTCGGCTATCTTGTCATCAGAGATAAAGTGCTGTTCCATTTCACACACAGTGTGCTTGGACCTGTCCCTAAAAGATTCTATCTTCACACAGTCAAGGACGTAGCGTTGGAGAGTGTGGCCACAGTGTTGGAGTGTGTGACCATATGTCTGGCCACACACTTTACTTTTAGTTTTGTTCACATCTGCTTGAGGAATATACTGCCAAAGGTACTGATATCCCAACATTAGTCTAGCGGTTACAACATTTTGTAATCTAGTGATCTTGTTACTTGTTCCATATACATGTTTCACTTGATACATCTCATCATGGTAAACAATGGATTGACTATTTCCTGTTTGCCCTTGTCTGCTTGCGTCAAATTCATCAATAAGTTCCTTCCTAATTACAGTTTTAAGGGTTCTTTTTGACAGACCCAAATTGTATTCAACGGTGTCTTTGTTAGGCTCGAGTTTGGCGAGGGCACAACTCTGACATGTTCTCTGAGGCCTATGGATATCGCTTATTGTGGACACATCTGCTCTCGTTGGCTACTGTGGACATTGTTCATTGAGGACACAACGTAGTAAATGTAATAGACGATGCTTATTAAGGACTTAAGCCTTTCAGTAGTGCTTGAACCTTCCTGCTGTAATGAACGCAATTAATTTATAGTGAACACAAGTAATCTTTTGTCTGTTGTAGTGCATGCAACCAGTCTTATGTGGTGAACGCAAGCTGTTTTTTTTGTGGTGAACGCAAGCAATCTTTTGTTTTCTAGTGAACGCAATGTTATGTCTAATATAATGAAAGCAAGCACTGTCATAAAACCTCTGGCACAGTGACCGCAAGCATTCATATAGCGGCAGTGTCTTATAGTGACCGCAAGCATTACCTCCCACCACCCCTTCCAGTGTGCTTGCTGTTATGTACACCAATAATCTCCCCAGCTGGCATCATCCGCTCGCCACACACTCACCACACCTTCGCCATCCTAACACCACCACCCATCACCACCACCCATCACCACCATCCATCACCATCCATCACCACCACCCATCACCACCCATCCATCAATTCACCACCACACATAACCATCAACACCCATCACCATCCATCACCACCACCCATCACCACCCATTTCCTAGGCTGGGAGTTTTAACCAGTTAAGGAAAGGGGTGGTAATGCGCTACGACTTAAGACGCAATTTGTGACTGTTGGCTGCCGTGTGTTCGCTGCCAACCGCTTAACGACACACTTAGTACGATTTACAACGAGCCGTCAGCAAGCAGCCTCAGATTTACAGCCGAGTGTAAAAGAAAACAGGAAATTTACACATGTGAAGATGAGGGGTGGGTTGCCGTGCTGGGTGGGTAGGTGGGTTAGGGGGGTGTTAGACTAGGTGGGTTATTTTATTGGACGGGTAGGTAGGAGGGTTACTGTGTGTGTGTGTGTGTGTTTTACGTATCTAACTATCATAATATATCCGTCTCTCTCTCTCTCCAGGGGTCATGACAAGAGAGCCAGTCTTTCTTGCCGACATCCAGAACCAGACGGTCTCAGAGGGCAGGAACGTTCGCTTCTCCTGCAGGGTTGACAACTTAGGCTCACATAAGGTAAGTTTCAACCATCTCTACCTCACCTCCTACCTAGTTGTTTAGCACTATTATGACCTATAGTGTAAACATATTTATTCTATGTCAGTTTTCAGTTTATATAATTTTTGTTTATAGATATAAATTTGTGTGTTTATGATATTACGTGAATTTACTTGACTTAAGCTACTAATGTTTTTTTTTTATAAATATTTAGTAATTATTTTGATACAATAGAAGGACGTATAAATCGTATTAGATATTATAGAGAAATAATAATGAAAATATTTATAATAATGATAATAGGAGTTGTAATGATATTGAAAATAATTGTAATGATGGTAATTAAAAGAAAAAGAAGAAGAAGCAGAACAACAACACCAAAAAACACAACAAAATCAAGAAGAACAAGCAAAAAAGAACAAGAACATGCATAGAGAGTGAAGAGATGGGGTTAAGGAAAGTGATGGAGAGAAGCGAGGGAGAGATTGAACGAGAGGAGTGAGGGGGAGGAATAAAGGAAAAGAGTGAAGGAGAGGAGTGAGGGAGAGATTGAACGAGAGGAGTGAGGGAGAGGAATAAAGGAAAATAGTGAAGGAGAGGAGCGAGGGAGAGATTGAACGAGAGGAGTGAGGGAGAGGAATAAAGGAAAATAGTGAAGGAGAGGAGCGAGGGAGAGATTGAACGAGAGGAGTGAGGGAGAGGAATAAAGGAAAAGAGTGAAGGAGAGGAGTGAGGGAGAGATTGAACGAGAGGAGGGGGAGAGGAATAAAGGAAAAGAGTGAAGGAGAGGAGGAGGGAGAGATTGAACGAGAGGAGTGAGGGAGAGGAATAAAGGAAAAGAGTGAAGGAGAGGAGTGAGGGAGAGATTGAACGAGAGGAGTGAGGGAGAGGAATAAAGAAAAAGAGTGAAGGAGAGGAGTGAGGGAGAGATTGAACGAGAGGAGTGAGGGAGAGGAATAAAGGAAAAGAGTGAAGGAGAGGAGTGAGGGAGAGAGAGTGAAGGAGTGAGGGAGTAGACCCGGGCAGGGTGAAACTATGGGCAAGTTTCTTTACATCATTTGCCTCTGTCTACCCAGCAGTAATTGGGTACCTGTTCCGGGGTAATGGTTAGCCAGTGCAGTTAGCGAGTTGTCCGGTCTTCTCGGACTATTCCTTGACACTGGGTCATGCAATTCGTTAACTCAGGGTGTGGTTGTTGTGTTGGCGACGGCTTTTACACCTTAAACAAATTCACGCCTTGGTGGTCCTTGGGACGGCCAGCCTCGTTCCACAATCCACTAACATTGAAAAATATCCACATTATACCACATAAAGGTTTGGATGCACTAAGGCAACTAAGGGATTTGAGTTGTTGAAAGTTTAGGACGTTACAGCTGCAGTTATACTCAGTTACAAGCAGCTGGGAGGTAGTTATAGCACCTTGTGAACCATTAAACCCGTAAACGAGGCACGGTGACCCTCCCTGTAGACGTGTGGAGGAGGAGGTGGAGGAGGAGGTGCTGGAGTAGGAGGTGCTGGAGTAGGAGGTGCTGGAGGAGGAGGTGCTGGAGGAGGGGGGTGCTGGGGAGGAGGTGCTGGGAGGAGAAGAGGGGTGGTGGAGGAAGAGGTGGAGGTGGTGGAAGAGGTGCTGGAGGGAGAGGTGGAGGTGGTGGAGGAGGGGGTGCTGGAGGGAGGGGAGGTGGAGGTGGTGGGGAGGGTGCTGGAGGAGGGGGGTGAGGTGCTGGAGGAGGAGGTGCTGGAGTAGGGAGGTGCTGGAGGAGAGGTGCTGGAGGTGGAGGTGCTGGAGGGATGGAGGTGCTGGAGTAGGGAGGTGCTGGAGGAGGAGGTGCTGGAGGAGGTGCTGGAGGAGGAGGTGCTGGAGGGAGGGGAGAGGGGTGCTGGAGGGGGAGGGTGGAGGTGGTGGAGGAGGAGGTGCTGGGGAGGAGGTGCTGGAGGAAGGAGGTGGAGGTGGTGGAGGTGGAGGAGGGGTGCTGGAGGGAGAGGGTGGAGGTGTGGAGAGGGAGGGGGTGCTGGGAGGGGGAGGAGGGGAGAGGTGGAGGTGGTGGAGGTGGGAGGTGCTGGAGGGGGGTGCTGGAGGTGGTGTAGGAGGTGAGGTAAGTTCTTTAAAGTGTTGTACAGTGAGGTGTATCATTGTCCTAATTCATCTGGAGGTGTTTGATGGTGAAACCCAAGCCCAACCCAAGCCAACCAAGCCAACCCAACCCAGCCAACCCAGCCCAAGCCAAGCCAATGCCAACAACCAACCAACCCAACCTAACCCAACCAGCCCAACCAACAAATAATACTCCAACCTGCTTCAACCCAACCCAACCTTGTCCAACCCAGCAACAACCCAACCCAAAAACGAAGAATAACTAAATAACGACATATTATTATTATTATTATCTATTATTATCTATTAACATCATAATTATCATCACTATACTCACCTGATTGTCCCCTGTAGCATGGATACATTATGAGAACTCCACTATCCTGACTGTACCACCCACGTCATCACCCGGAACGAGAGAATCACCGTCAGCCGCGACAAACACCAGAAGACCTTTTACCTCCATATAAAGGATGTGAGAGAGACGGACACTGGGAAGTATATGTGTCAAATTAACACCGCTGCTGCCATGACGATTGCTGGCTACCTTACTGTTGTTGGTGAGTGTTGGTGAGAGGGTGTTGGTGAGTGTTGGTGTGAGGGTGTTGGTGTGAGGGTGTTGGTGTTGGTGAGTGTTGGTGTGAGGGTGTGTGGTGAGTGTTGGTGAGTGTTGGTGAGTATTGGTGAGAGGGGTGTTGGTGTGAGGGTGTTGGTGAGAGGGTGTTGGTGAGTGTTGGTGAGTGTTGGTGTGAGGGTGTTTGTGTGAGGGTGGGTATGATGATGTGGTATTGGTAGAAGATAGATAGATAGATGATATGATAACCTACCTCCATCTCTATTGACCTTTGACCTCTTCCCTACCCGTTAGTGCCGCCGGACATCGTTGACCAAGAGAGTTCTGGTGACGTCATAGCCCAGGAGGGGAACGACATCAAGCTGCGATGTCGTGCCAGAGGGTCACCCAAACCCACAGTGACCTGGAAGAGAGAGGACGGGCAACACATCACGGTGAACAAGTCTACTACAGGTATGGTTCTGAGGTCACAAGGGTCGCAGATTGGGTCAAGAGGGTCATAGAGGGGGTCACAGGTGGTGGTGTGGGGAGGAAACCGAATTTTGCTAGTTTGTTGTGCACTCCATAGTCATCCTGTCAGTGGTAGTTCAAATAGGATAGCAGAGGTCACTAGGGTGTTTATCAGACCCCAGTGGCGAGGTTATTGTGGCGTTGAGGGCTACAGGGTATTTCCAGTACATTGTTTAGGTCGCTACATAGAAATTGACTTAATTATTATTGGGAAATGTGGATATAGCTTTCGTTTATCAGCTATCTTGCCATCAGAGATAAACTGCTGTGCCATTTCACACACAGTGTGCTTGGACCTGTCCCTGAAAGGTTCTATCTTCACACAGTCGAGGACGTAGTGTTGGGGTGTGTGGCCATATGTCTGGCCACAGTGTTAGAGTGTGTGGCCATATGTCTGGCCGCATACTTTACATTTAGTTTGTTCACATCTACCTGAGGGACATACTGCCAGAGGTACTTATATCCTAACCTTAATCTAGCGGTTACAACATCTTGTAATCTAGTGATCTTGTTACTTGCTCCATATACATGTTTCACTTGATACATCTCATCATGGCAAACAATAGATTGACTAGTGCCTGTTTACACTTGTCTGCTTGCGTCAAATCAACATTATTTACTGATTACAGTTTTTAAGGCTCTGTTTGGTAGACTTAAATTGTAATCAACAGTGTCATTGGTAGACGCGAGTTTAGCTACGGCATCAACTCTATCATGTTGATCGAGAGAGGATCCAAAACAGCTTGATCCTGACACAGTGGTTTTGGTGGAGTGTCATGGGTGGTGATGTGGTGGAGGAAGAGGATCAGGGAGTGTCAAAAGGGAAGTGCCAGGGAGTGCCAGGGAGTGCCGGAGTGACGGTCCTCATCCGGCGTTTATTTGACCGTCGTAGCCCGCCTCACCGACCCATGTGACCGTGTTTTATTTTCTGGCCCCGAGTTTTATCCCGACTGTTATTTTCTCTTCCTTCTTCTTCTCTCCTTGTGTGGTTGTGTTTTTTTTCGTCGTGTGTGTGTGTGTGTGTGTGTGTGTGTGTGTGTGTGTGTGTGTGTGTGTGTGTGTGTGTGTGTGTGTGTGTTTCTTGTTTTGTTAAGGCCTTCAAGTTCTACATTTCCCTCGAGTATTTCAGTCTGTATTGCGAGTGTTTTTTGTTTTTTTATTTCATTTGTCTTTTATTTTTGGTGTATTAAATTTGTCTTTTATTTTTGTGTGTATTAAATCCTGTGTGTGTGTGTGTGTGTGTACGTACGTGTATGTGTATTTATGTGTGTGTGCATGTATGTTTGTATGTGCATTCATGTGTAATGTATATATGTATATGATTATAACTACTAATTCTTATGCTTTTTCCCCCTACGTCATCTTATGTAACGTAAAAAAACATAATAAAATACTTCTTTGTGTTTGGAAATCCTGTGTTTAATTTAGTTATTTAATCGTGTTTTTGTTGTTTTCGTATGTGTGTGAATTTTTTTTTCTCCATTTAATTCATCCTCTTTGTAAATTACTTCCAACGCTCTGGAATAAATCCTATTTGGCGATTTTTTTTAAGGGAGGAGGAATAAATCTTCTCTTATCGATGTTTTGATGTGTATAATTTATTCCTGGGGGAGGAGGAAGAGGAGGAGGAGGAGGAGGAGGAGGAGGAGGAGGTTGGCCCAGTTGGAGGGGAAGGAGGAGGCTGGTTTGGAGGTGGGAGGAGAGGAGGAGGATACGAGAAGGGACACACACACACACACACACACACACACACACACACACACAACAGGTGGACTCACAACTCATAACTTCAAAACTCATAAGAGGAGTAATTTCTGAGCCCGACAGAATTACGTCCTGTCGGGCTGATTCTTGTGAATGAGACTGATATTAAAAAATTGTTTGGCAAGTTTCTCATTTTAGGTGTATCTTGATATGTTTCCTCTCTGCGGGGTGTAGGAGGTGTGTGGGAGGTGTGGGAGGGGGTGTGGGGGAGAGGGTGTGATGTGGGGATGTGAGGGTGTTGAGGTGTTAATTTAATGTGTAGGTGGGAGGAGTGTGGGATGTAGGTGTGTGTGTGTGTGTGTGTGTGTGTGTGTGGGTGTGTGTGTGTGTGTGTGGGTGTGTTGGTGTGTGTTGTGGGTGTGTGTGTGTGTGTGTGTGTGGGTGTGTGTGGGTGTGTTGGTGTGTGTTGTGGGGTATTTTTTGCTTTAGTTAATATACATATAACTCTTACATGTATGGTCAATGGTCATACAAATTAAGTGCAGAAACACACACCCTAACCTAACCTAACCTAACCTAACAACATTTACACATGGAAAACACACACACACATACTCAAACAGCCTTTCAAAACACACACACACACACCTTCACCAGACCAACAACCTCACCCCCCTTCCTCCTCCCCCTCCCCTCCCCTCCCCTCACCCCTCCCCTCCCCTGCCCCCTTCCCCCCTCCCCCTCCCCCTCCCTCCACCCCCCCTCCCCCTCCCCTCCCTCACCCCCCCTCCCCTCCACCCCCTCCCCTCCACCCCTCCCCTCCCACCCCCCCTCCCCCCTACTCCCCATCACACATCCATAAGAAACGATTACAATACCCTCATTTGCCGTGTAGGGTGAGGAAAACTAGTGAATTAGCAGCTTAACGAGCCAACTACTAGTTAGAACCAGCCATTAGTTAAACGTAAGGCATTAGGGAAGGATGAATGGCTGGTCGTTACCGCCTGTTTAACCTGAATTATGACCCAAAAAATTATTACTTTTAAAACTAAACTTTTTTTAATTTTTTTTTTATTATGTGACTTTAAAATAATTTATCGTCTATGATTTTGTTCGTTGCTGGGGTTAGATTAGGTTAGGTTAGGTTAGGTTAGGTTAGGTTAGGTTAGATTAGATTAGTTTAGGTTAGGTTAGGTTAGGTTAGGTTAGGTTAGGTTAGGTTAGAATAGACGCAGACAGACAGACAGACATTAAAAAGGAACAGAGAGAGAGAGAGAGAGAGAAGCATACCTTATCATTCCTCCCCGTGTTTCTCCATTTACTCTCTCTCTCTCTCTCTCTCTCTCTCTCTCTCTCTCTCTCTCTCTCTCTCTCTCACAAGGACATGTTTATCAAACTTTATTTCTTCAAGATTTTCACACAAGGGAAACTCATCATAAGTTTGTGATGGCTTATGGGTAATGTATTCCATGGCTGAGAGAAAATGGGTTAGGTGTCATGAGTGAGAGGAAATGGTTGAGACATGGGTGAGACATGGGTGAGACATGGGTGAGATAAAATGGGTGAGACATTCGTGAGGTAAAAATGGCTCAGGTAGATCATGGGTGAAAGACATCATGGGTGAGAGACATCATGGGTGAGAGACATCATGGGTGAGAGACATCATGGGTGAGAGACATCATGGGTGAGAGACATCATGGGTGAGAGACATCATGGGTGAGAGACATGATGGGTGAGAGACATGATGGGTGAGAGACATCATGGGTGAGAGACATCATGGGTGAGAGACATCATGGGTAAGACACATCATGGGTTTAGAGAAAAAAAAATCAGCAAATTAAAAAAATAAAATAAAATGCTCCAAATAAAATCAAAATAATATACAAATAATAAAAAAAAATAATATAAAAATAAGATAAAAAAAAATATAAAAATAACAACAACAAAATCCCCATAAGAAAGCCAAGGGGAAAAAAAGCCCACAAAAGGTATCAGTGAGGAAGATGACGTCAGCCAACACCTGAGAAATATTAATATGTCACATTTTTCTGTAGTTATTAGATGTCTCACCTCACCTGAAGCATATCAACACTACGAGATACATAAGACACAGTTTATGTCTCACCATGCTGGAGTGTGTGATGGTGGGGGTTGGGAAGGTGGGGAGGCAGGAAAATTGAAAGGTGAGAGGTGAGGATTTGCATTGAGAGAGAGAGAGAGAGAGAGAGAGAGAGACAGAGAGAGAGAGAGACCCAACCCAAAACTTAACCTAACCCAACCTAACCAAAACCCAACCCAAACTTAACCTAACCTAACCTAACCTAACCTAACCTAACCTAACCTAACCTAATAAACCTCATGACTGGTTGAGGGAAATAGTGAGATGTTTTTATTTGCTCTTTCTGTTTTAATTAATGTTGCTGGAATTTCAATCAGGAAAATATGTTCATAGTTTTATATACGTGTGTGTGTGTGTGTGTGTGTGTGTGTGTGTGTGTGTGTGTGTGTAAACAAGACATACAGGAGATATAGAACAGCTTCTTGAAAAGCAGAGAACTACACACACACACACACACACACACACACACACACACACACACACACACACACACACACACACACACACACACACACCACACCACCACACTACTACCACAAACTACCACACTACTACCACAACCACTACACTACTACCACAACCACCACACCACTACCACAACCACCACATTACTAATACCACCACAAAGAAGGTGTGAGAGAACAAAAGGAAAGAGAAGGAGAAGAAAGGATAATAATTGACAGATGAGAGAGAGAGAGGAGCCAGCACATTACAGCTGCCACCCAAACTTGGTAGTGCAGGTTTGTGAGTTACGACCCCTCCCCACTACCCCACCCCACCTCAACAACTGCTCAAAATACTACTACGGACGCTAGGGAGGGGGAGGTGGGAGGCCTAGGAGGAGGGTGGGTGGTACAAGATTACCCTTAGGTCTAGCCATATATTCGCTTATATAGGGAATGTGGTGCTTATGATCCACCCCGAGGTTTAGCACTCTTTTGACCCCATTATTTGGTTGAGATTTTTAGACTATGGGATGAAATTAAGATATGATATTTTGTTGTTTGTTGTTTTGTTGTTTCTATTAATGTTGTTATTGTATTTTTCTGTCATCTTCCAAATTCTGTCTGTCTCTGTCTGTCTGTCTGTCTGTCTGTCTCTTTTCGTTTATCTCTTGCTTTCTCTGTCCATTTGTCTATCTGTCTGTCTGTTTTTCTGTCTCTATCTGTCTGCTATAACCATTTCCTTCCCTCCCTTCCTCCTTCTCTTTCCTTCTCTCCCACCTTCTCTCCCTCCTTCCCTCCTTTCTCCTCCTTCCCCTTCTGCTCCTTCCCTGCCTCCTGCTAAATGTCAAAATTTCTGTCAAACCTTTCTCACACACACACACACACACACCCACACACACACACACACACACACACACACACACACACACACACACACCCCACCACACCCCACCCACACACACACACACACACACACAACCCTACCCACACACACACAACCACACACACCCACCCACACACCCACACACCCACACACACACATACCCCAGCCCACACACACACACACACACACACACACACACACACACACACACACACACATACCGCCTCCAAGATAAACGTCACCGCCTCTCCGTGATCCACAAGTGAACGCCAGGCCGCTGCGCATTTGCAATACCATCGTTCCTCACAAAGAAACGCACTCCATTCTCGCCTGCCTTCCAAAAATCTGTAAGTCGTGATTGGAGAATATCCCCTGGTGCCTCACAATAGCCCGCCATCTCTCTCTCTATCCATTCCTCTACAACCTCTGAATTTCAACACCCTTCCTCTCCCTCACCTCCTCTCTCCCCCATCTCCTTCCCCCCCCTGCTAAGACTTTTATCTCTATCGCCGAGTGGAATAAACCACTTGCTCTATATTGTGCATCTCTACCAAATTCTCTTACACTCATTCGTTTGGATGGAGTGGTTGTGGTACTGTGGTGGGTAGTTGTTGTGGTTGTAGGGGTTTGTTCTGGTGTGTGTGGTAGTGGTGAGGTGTGTGATAGGGAAGGTGTGTGTAGTGATGAGTATGTAGGTGCCGCTGTGTGGTAGTGGTGAAGGGTGTGGTAGTGATGAGAGTGGTAGTGATGGTGGTGGTAGTGGTGAAGGTGTGTGGTAGTGATGAGAGTGTGTGGTAGGAGAAGGTGTGTGGTAGGATGAGGTGTGGTAGGAGGAAGGTGTGTGGTGAGAGTGTGGTGGTAGGGTGAAGGTGTGTGATAGTGAGGGTTGGGGGTGTGGTAGTGATGGTGCCGCTGTGTGGTAGAGGTGAAGGTGTGTGATAGTGAGAAGGTGGTGTGATGAGAGTTGATGGTGTGTGTAGGGGGGTGTGTGGTAGTGAGGAAGGTGTGTTGTGGTAGTGATGAGAGTGTGTGGTAGTGATGGTGCTGCTGTGTGGAGGAGGTGTGGTAGGAGGAAGGTGTATGTGTGGAGAGAGGTGTGGTGATGGTGTGGTAGAGGTGAAGGTGTGTGGTAGAGGTGAAGGTGTGTGGTAGAGGTGAAGGTGTGTGGTAGAGGTGAAGGTGTGTAATACTAAACAATTACCATTATCTATTCATCCCAATTAGCTATTTATGCCTATTTTCCGTCTCCTTCCCTATTACGTTCCATAGGTCATAATACAGTACCATACGCACTCTTAATTCCTTCCTATATAACACACTCTAATTCGCTTACTCCCTCTCATCGTATTTCTCTCTCTCTCCATTCCTTCCCCCTATCCCTCCCTCCCTCCCTCTCCTTCCTTCCCTCCCTCTCCTTCCTTCCCTCCCTCCATCTCTCCATCGGTCCCTCCATCCCTCCCTCACCCTAACCAGCCATGCCTCCCTCCATCCTTCTTTCCCTCCCTCATTCCTTCCTCCTCCTAACCAACCATGCTTCCCTCCCTCCTTCCCTCCTTCTCTCCCTCCTTCCATGACCACTTGTCCTTGCAGTCACTTGGAAATTTTGTAACAGATTTATTACCACATTAGCGGCCATCGACTAAGAGATCTCTCGCCCGAGGTGGCAACGATGGTCAGTAGCACTCCACCTGCAGGCTATAATCACCTTTATGGCGAGTGATTTGACAGGCCATTATACCTTGCTCTTGGCTATCGTTCAGTCTCCATTGTGGCGTTTCTTTGTAGGGAGATTTGTCGTGCGTTTAAATGTGTTATTGTTGTGGTGTTGGGGTGGTGGTGGTGTTGGGGTGGTGTTGGGGTGGTGTTGGGGTGGTGTTGGGGTGGTGTTAGGGTGGTGTTGTGGTGGTGTGGTGGTGGTGGTGAGTGTGGGGTGGTGTTGGGGTGGTGTTGGGGTGGTGTGGTGGTGTTGTGTGGTGTTGGTGTTGTGGTGGTGTTGTGGTGGTGTTAGGGTGGTGGTGTGGTGGTGTTGGGGTGGTGTTGTGGTGTTGTGTTGTGGTGTTGTGGTGTTGTGGTGGTGTTGGGGTGGTGTGGTGGCGTTGTGGTGGTGTTGTGGTGGTGTTGTGGTGGTGTTGAGGAGGTATGTTCTTACAGTGTTGGGATAGTGGGGTACTGTGGTGTGATGTGGTGGTGTGGTATTGTGCCTGTGTGTTCTTATGGTGTTGAGGTACTGTTCTGGCTTTGTATTATGGTGTTGTGGTTGGGTGGTATGGTGTTATGGTGTTGTACAGTTGTGGTGTTGTGTTTGTTGTGGTGCTTTACGTCAATGAGTGCTTCAGTTAAAACACTTCCGTCCTTTGTAAATAATGAAATGTGTGTTAGGACTCTCTCTCTCTCTCTCTCTCTCTCTCTCTCTCTCTCTCTCTCTCTCTCTCTCTCTCTCTCTCTCTCTCTCTCTCTGTGACTTAATGCCCCGACACATACGTCTTACAAGAAGTGATTGTTTCTCGCCACCGTAAGAGGGATTTACTAAGGCCGTTCTTTTAAGATAGACTCGTGAGGAGGAAATTGACAACGAAGGTAATTCTCTTAAAGAAATCTGGACCACATGAAGATAAGATTCCTTCAGTTTATTTTACCTGGTGATTAAATACTCACATGCCAACTTAACCTAACCTAACTTAACCTAACCTAACCAATACTAGCTTAACTATACCATAACTTACACGAACCTGACTTAACCTAACTTAACCTAACCTAACCAATACTAGCTTAACTAAACCATAACTTACACGAACCTGACTTAACCTAACTTAACCTAACCCAACCAATACTAGCTTAACTATACCATAACTTACACGAACCTGACTTAACCTAACTTAACCTAACCTAACTTCTAACTTCTTCTAACTAACCTAACTTAACCTGGCTTAACCGAACCTAACCTGTCTAGCAAACTAACATAGCCGAGATTTAGAATAGTCATATATATATACTTTTCTGTCTGTCTGTCTGTCTGTCTGTCTGTCTGTTTTGATAAATAAATATATTTTTACTCACTTCCCTGACACAATTTCTTAAGAAGCTATCGTTCAGTAATTAGCTTCTCGTGTTTTAGCTGAGCCTCTGTTTTTTTTGTCTAGCTTTGTGTATTTTATTTTGTTTTATTTTTTATTGACGTCAGGTGATTGGTTAATTTTTTTTATTGACGTCAGGTGATTGGTTAATTTTTTTATTGACGTCAGGTGATTGGTTAATTGTTTTTATTGACGTCAGGTGATTGGTTAATTTTTTTTATTGACGTCAGGTGATTGGTTAATTTTTTTTATTGACGTCAGGTGATTGGTTAATTTTTAAGGCAATCGGGTATAAGATACGTTAATAACTTTAAGGAATAACTTTCTTATAGCTGTGATCGGTAAGTCGATAGTTTTAGCTTTTATAATGTTATTTATGGAAGCTTTAAGGAATTTATAGCTTTTTATGGATTGTTTAGCTTTCCCTTCCCTTTACCCTTTCTCTCCTCTCCCACCACCCCTTCCTAGCATTCCCTCCATCCCCTATCCTCACCATCCTGCTGTCTTACCCACCATCCCCTCTTCCCACACCCCACCCCCCCACCCACCCCCCACCGCCGTAAACGCCCCCTCCAATGGACCAATAACAAAACACCATTAATGGATACGCAAATTCTAATGGCTCAGCGACGCACCAACAGGCGGAGTAATCTGGACGAGAGAAAGTGGGCTTCCCTTACGCCTGTAGACCCATTTAGGGGCAGCGTAGACCCAGTTAGGGGTAGCGTAGACCCATTTAGGGGTAGCGTAAATGCAGCACATTGTAGAGTAAGCCTTTTTGTCGCCTATGACCGGCACTGTACTCGACAGTTTTCAGTTCCCCAATTGTAAAGTTAGGTGCTCAAATGAGGTCAGAGCACGGGTTTACAGTGTGTGTGTGTGTGTGTGTGTGTGTGTGTGTGTGTGTGTGTGTGTGTGTGTGTGTAAACAAGACTTTAAACCCCTACATATGACCATAAAATGACGATTATTAAAGATACACATTAAATTTTACATAGAAAACAGGAATAATTTTGAAGAACTTAAATTACCACATACAAACCACAACTGAGGTTCCAATAATACGTTCATGTTAGCTCTTACGGGTACATAAGTAGGGGTGACCAGGAGGAGGAGGAGGCAGTATGACCTGGGTGATGGTGGGGTACACTACACCACTGCCTCGTTAACTCTCTCGTACATGTTATCATTTAGACATTGATAACTTGAGAAAAAATAAACAATAATAATAACTTAGACGTTAATAACCTAGTGATCATATCTATTAAATCTTGGTTATTAGTCTCCTACCCAGAGC
Organism: Homarus americanus; assembly: GCF_018991925.1. Lineage (NCBI taxonomy): Eukaryota > Metazoa > Arthropoda > Malacostraca > Decapoda > Nephropidae > Homarus > Homarus americanus. The sequence continues at coordinate 5,964,541 of NW_024751660.1, read as the reverse complement.
ACTATCACATCACTACCATAAATTCACCATAATGCTCGTATAGGACCAACCATAAGTCTGCCATAACTTCACTATATTACAAACCATATTCTCCACCATAACTCGCCTCTATTGGTCCATATAAGTCGTCTATATTACTCTTCCTCCCTCCCACCACCATGTTCACTGCCATGATTCTACCATACCCTTCACCACGACTACCATATTCTTTTCCATGATTCTACCACACTGCCATACGCTTCACTATCATTCTACCATACTGTTAAATCTTTCACTCTACCAATCACCATGACTACCATACCCTTCACCATACCATCATACCCTTCACCATACTATCATACCCTTCACCATAACTACCATACCTTCCACCATAACTACCATACCCTTCACAATAACCACCATACCTTCCACCATAACTACCATACCTTCCACCATACTATGGAAATCAAACAGCTTTACACTGAGAGTTAAAGCATTGTTATTGCACCATACACACCATGGATTCCACAACCTCACCATGACTACCACCATACACACCATAACCTCACCATAACCACCATTACACATTATATCTGAATGACATATATCACTTATATTACAGAGTATACTAATATATCCATCATATCAGTACCTAATATAGGAAAATTCTTTACTATAGTGTTATATTGAAGAGACTATTAAATACGTAGATAAGATAGTTATAGGTCATTTATATAGTAACTGATATCAATTATACCACTACTATAATATACTCTTAGGTCTATTATAGAAGGGGGATATATGAAGGTTATATCAAGAGCCATTGTAGTATACTTGAACGGATATATAATAACATGATTCGCCAATATGTCATAATCTATCAAGTCTTAGGAAGGGAGAGAGAGGGAGGGTGAGAGAGAGGGAAGGAGGAGGGGACTAGTAGAAAGGGGGGGAAAACAGGGAGGGGATAGGAGGGGAGTAAGGAAGCAGGAACGGAGTGGGAAGATAGTAAAAGAAGGAGGAAAAGAGGTAGGGGAGGGGAAGGAAGGGAGGTAGTGATAAAAGGAGAGAGGTATAGAGGCGAGGAAAGATGGGTGGAGGGAGAGAGAGACGGAGAGAAAAGGAAGGGTGAACAGAAATAGGAGTAAGGGAGGGAAGGAAGGAAGGGTGGAAGGAGAGTGGAAGGGAGGGGAGGTTTGAGAGAGGGGAGAGAGAGAGAGAGAGAGAGAGAGAGAGAGAGAGAGAGAGAGAGATCCACAACACAAACACCTGGGAGTGTGTTAGAGTGTGTTAGTGTGTGATAGAGTTACTTATAAATACTACCAACACACACACACCCACACGCACCCACACACACACACACACACACACACACTTTACAACAACAACACACTTTACAGATGACCTATAAACCACTGCCATGGGAGAGGTCACTTAACGACCCCCCCACATGACCTGATACCATCTTAATTACACGGAAAAACCTACATTACCTGCCATTAACTGGTGGCTAATGACCAACTCAGGTGATGGAACAAGCCACCCTAACGACCCCTATGGTAGTTATCAAGGAAATTGTGTCTTATTTCAAACTAGTCGAAGGGTGAAAAATATTGTTGAATGTTGATGGTGTGTGTGTGTGTGTGTGTGTGTGTGTGATCGTATTAATAGATAGGTATATATACACAGACCTGAGAGAGAGAGAGAGAGAGAGAGAGAGAGAGAGAGAGAGCACCCCCGTCACCCATCACGAGTGCTCATATTGCACACGCCGCTATAGAGAGACCAAACATTGAAGTTTTTCTCTGTCGTGTCGGAGTCAAACACAGTCTTTTCATTTTATTAAGCCATGACTCACAAGCTATACTCAGCTATTGGTGATAACGCCAGAATTACGGCCCATTGATGGTTTGCCTGTAGCGGGAACGACTAAACCATTACGTAGGTGTAAATATGAACCAATTACAATTAAAGGATGAGTGCTGGGTGTGTTTTGATTGGTGGAGAGGAATTTTTTGTTTTTGGTAGGTGTTAACCAATTAGAATTAAAGGATGAGTGCTGGGTGGATTTGGATTGGTGGAGGGTAAGGTTTTTCGTAGGTGTTAACCAATTAGAATTAAAGGGTTAGTACCGGGTGGGTTTTTATTGTTGGGAAAGTAAAAGTCATAAATATTAACCAATTAGAACCAGCAATAGTACTGAGAGAGAGGTGATTGGTGGACATATCGTTCCGTGTGGAAATACTGACCAATTAAAAATAAAGGATCAAGACAGGGATAGTTTTAATTGGTGAAAGGTATAACACGGTTGGGTTTTCCTGAATGTAAATATTAACCAGTAAGAATTAAGAATCAGAGCAAAAAAGAGCTGTGATTGGTGGATGGTAAATGTGTCAGTGACGTTCCGGAAGAAATGTTTAATGTTTTTTTTTTCTTAAATTTCTTTCCTTCCGTTTTCGTTCTGTTTGTTTTTATCTTTAATGTTTCTTTATTGGTTTGCTTATATATTCTCATTCATAATAAAACACACACCCTCCCCACACACACCCTCCCCACACACACCCTCCCCACCACCTCCCCCACACACACACCCTCCCCACCCTCCCCCACACACCCTCCACACACACCCTCCCCCCACACACACACCCTCCCCCACACACACACCCTCCCACCCACACCCTCCCCCCACACACACCTCCCCACACACACCCTCCCCACAGCCACACCCCTCCCCACACACACCCCCACACACACCCTCCCCCCACAAGCACCCCTCCCCCACACACACACCCTCCCCCACCACACACACCCCTCCACACACCTCCCCCACACACACACCCTCCCCACACCACCACACCCTCACCCCACCCCCCCCACACCCCCACACCCCCACACCCCCCACACACACCCTTCCCCCACACACCCCACACACCCGCCACCCCACACCCCCCCACACCACACCCACCACACACACCCCCCCACACCTCCACACACATACACCCTCCCCACACACCCTCCCCACACACACACCCTCCCCACCCCCAGCACCCCACCCCCACACACACCCTCCCCTACACACCTCCCACACACCCCCACACACACCCCCACACACACCTCCCCCACACCCTCCCCCACCCCCAACACACACACCCTCCCCCACACACACCCTCCCCACACACACACCACTCCCCCACACACCCTTCCCCCACACACACCCCCCCCACACACACCCCCCCACACACACCCTCCCCCACACCCCCAACACACACAATATCGTCTGCAACAGATCAGAGGAAAAATAGAGTTGTTTTGTAGCAGTGACCAACAGGCGGACTCCCCCTCTCCCACCCCCCTCTCTTCCTCTCACACTTCCTCTACCTTCTCTCCATCACTCTTCTCTTGCTTCTGCTTCTTCTTTCTCTACCCCTCCATTGCCTCCTCCCTCGCCTTGGTCTGTGAGAGGAAATAATTAAATTAGTAGAGATAATTGAATGTTTAAACACCTCCTTCAAAGAGTAACTTAACTAGATGCAAATTGTAGTAGTTTGACGGATTCCTTTATTGTTAATGTAAGTTTATGCATAGCTGTCATCATTATTATTATTATTAGTAGTAGTAGTAGTAGTGGTAGTAGTAGTAGTATTAAGACTATTGTGTTCATTACTATTATTATCATTATTATTGAAAATATATATATATGTCAACATTATATTTTCGAAGTTTTATAAAAGAAAACGTAAATATATATTTTTTTTGAAGGGGTGACTTAACTACCTGCAGTATAACCCAACACACTCCTGTTTCTCAACCAATCTGGGTTTTTTTTCCTCTCTCACTGGGTCTATTCCTGCCCGCTACCATCACTCCTGTGCTTAAGGTTAACAAATGTGAAAATAATAGTCGTTTGTGATGAAGACTCTGTAATCTGGGTGTGTGTGAGTGACTGCCTGTGTTAGGGATGGTGATGGATGGGGGGTCAGTTCAACACAACCGCTTGTTAAGGCCAATTTCATCTTTTTTTCTTGAGATTTATCGTTTTTTTATGCTTTTATGCTTTGCTTTTGCTTTACCTGCATTGGTGTGTGTGTTGGTTCTAGCTTCTCTGTGTGTGTGTGTGTGTGTGTGTGTGTGTGTGTGTGTGTGTGAGTGAGAGGTTTTGGTGTCTGTTATAGGTAGGTGGTCGTTATGAGATGGAAACATAATAGGGTTGATGGTGGTTTGTTGTTATTTATATCTTGAAGTGGTAGAGTACACACACACACACACACACACACACACACACACACACACACACACACACTACAAAGGACTATACAACAGTACCTCACAGCAGACAAATGACCAGTTTTACCCAGGCGTCCGGGAGACCAACACACCCATCTCTCGTCTACTTACAAAATAAATAACCAGTGCTTGAAAAATAAATAACGTCATTCCCAAATCAACGCCATAACAATAACGGGGAAAATAACAACGCTCTATAACAAATGACAGACCCACAAGGTGGCAATTTCCTCCGCAGTGTTGCCATATGGTTGATTACTTGTTTATTTTTCTAATCTGATTTTTTTTTATCACACGTGGAGAAATGATCAGTGATTTTACATGATTATCCCTCGTATACGGTAGTCTGAAGAGGTTGTGGTTATTGTAGAGGGTTGTAGGAGTGTTGTTGGTGGTTGTGGAGATGTGTATTAAGTTTAGAAGGTTGTGTTATATGGGAAAAAGACGGAAACATAAATCGTCAACCAAAGAGGCGAAGGGGATTTCCCGCGGGCATTTTTCACTCTCTGATATTATATTTTTTTCCTTTTTCTCCTCTATTTCACATCATAGGCGGAGTGTGTCTGGGTGTGGCCGTGTCGAATTACTTCCAATCTATTTCCTCACAATACTCCGTAAATAAACTGTATTTTAATCAGATAACAATTTTTTCTTTCATTTATTTTTATTTACTTTTTTTTTTCCCAGGGAGTTTTAGGTCGATTATGAACGCAGCTTTAGAGAGGGAAAAATAACATTACTTAAGGGGGGGAGAATTTAGTGAGCCATACAGGTCTCTCACCCTCTCCCACACTGTCTCTCACTAAAGAGTCCCTCATTTTCTCACTCTTAATCTCTCCCTCACAGTGCTGGACTCTCACTCATTCTCCCTCTTTCTCTCCCACAGTGTTGGAGTTTGAGGGCGAGGTGCTACGACTCAGTAAAGTAAGCAGGATGGATATGGGAGCCTACCTGTGTATCGCCTCCAATGGTCATCCTCCAACAGTGAGCAAGAGAATACTCGTCAGCGTCGATTGTGAGTTAGCTCTCTCTCTCTCTCTCTCTCTCTCTCTCTCTCTCTCTCTCTCTCTCTCTCTCTCTCTCTCTAACCTAACCCCCATTACCCATTTCTCCATCAGCATCACCCATTTCTCTAACCACCACTCATTTATCTACCCATCAAAGCCTATTTATCTAACCCTATCACCTAACTCACCCCCATTTACACCAATTTTCCCCATTTTTACCCTCTATCATCTAGTTCCACCCATTTCCATTCTTTATCACTTTATCTCACCCATGTTCCCCCCCCCAACTAACCCCCCCAACCCATGTTTTTCTCTTCTCCCCCCATGATCAGTTCCGCCCATGTTGTGGATTCCTCATCAGCTGATAGGGGCGGCTACAGGCAAGACGGTAGTGTTGGAATGCTTTACTGAGGCTCATCCGACTTCTTTGAACTATTGGACGCGGGGAGACGGCAACATGATCTACGATTCTGGTAGGTGAAAGTAGTTAGGTAGTTGATGATGGTAGTTAGGTGGTTGATGATGGTAGTTAGGTGTTTGTTAAGGTTCGGTTACTTTTAAATGCTTACTACTTTTCCTTACTTTTTAACTACTCATGAGTCACTACTTTTTAATTATTTTCCCAGCCTTTCAATATCTTATTAATAATGACTTTTTCATTGTTCTCTCGGCAGTACTTTCCACTACTTTTAACTATTTTTAACTATCTTTCCCTTCCTTTCCACTACTTTTTACTAAATCCCTTACTCTCCTTCCTTTATCCCTACTTCCCTTCCCTTTTCCCTACTTTCCACCCTCTTTCCATACTTTCCATCTACTTTTCACCCATTTTTCCCAAATTTTCACCAATTCCCCCTACTTTCCACCTACTCTTCCCCAAATATCCCTACTTTCTACCTAATTTTCCCCACCTTCCACCTTCTTCCCCAAAATTTCCCCGTTTCTCCCAAATTTTCCCTATTTTCCCCTACCAACCTCTGACCAACCACCCTCTTCCTCCCCACCAGAGAAATACCACATTGAGAACCGCATAGGTAACCCGGAGTACAAGATCCACATGTTATTAACGGTGCGGTACCTGACCCATGACGACTTCGGAACCTACCGTTGTGTGGCTAAGAATCCTAGAGGAGAGACAGATGGTACAATCAAGATCTATAGTAAGTGATTTTAAACCCCTTGTACCTGCTTAAAGTAGTGGGGTTTATGTGTTGTTTTAATTGAGGTTTAATTTTTTTTTTTTAGACTTGTGTTTTTTGTGGGGTTTAATTTTTTCTTTATTGTGTTTTTTTTTTTACTTATTTTTAATCCTGAGGTGTTTTTCGACTTTCTATTCATAGTTTGGGGTTTCTACTTTCTATTCTTAGTTTGGGGTATCTACTTTCTCTTCTTAGTTTGGGGTTTCTACTTTCTCTTCTTAGTTTGGGGTTTCGACTTTCTATTCTTAGTTTGGGGTTTCTACTTTCTATTCTTAGTTTGGGGTTTCTACTTTCTCTTCTTATTCTATAGTTTGGGGTTTCTACTTTCTATTCTTAGTTTGGGGTATCTACTTTCTCTTCTTAGTTTGGGGTTTCTACTTTCTCTTCTTAGTTTGGGGTTTCGACTTTCTATTCTTAGTTTGGGGTTTCTACTTTCTATTCTTAGTTTGGGGTTTCTACTTTCTCTTCTTAGTTTGGGGTTTCTACTTTCTCTTCTTAGTTTGGGGTATCTACTTTGGATTCGTATTTATTGGGTCTTCTACTTTTTTTAAAATTGTGGTTTTGTACTTTCTATTCACTTTATGATAACTACTTTCTCTAGTGTTTATTTAAGCTTACTTATTATAGAGTCTACTTTGTGACTACTAATTATAAAATCTACTGAGAATATCCTCGTTTCACCTGTATTACAATCTACCTATTTTGGAATCACCTTCGAATCTACCTGTCCTATGAACCTACTTATTATCTACCTGCCCTATGATATACCTATTTGATAATCAACCTAATCCTACCAATAATTTACATGTTATAAAATATATATATAATCTACCAGTAAATATTGTATACAAAAACCTACCATTAACTGTCTAATATACTTAACTACCTATTAGAATCTACCTTTTAGTTCGAGCCATAGAATCTACTTCATAAATTTATCCCTATAATGTGAGTTGATAAATAATGTAGTGTGTTATTGCCGTCTCTGTCTCTCTCTCTCTCTCTCTCTCTCTCTCTCTCTCACCATCTTTCTCATCATTGTCTCTCCTCCCACAGACTCTGGGCCCCCACCCACCACGGTTCTCCCACTCACTACGGAAGCAGAGATGTTTGAACAGATCAATAGTAAGTTTGTTGATGTTTGTTTTTTGACCTGTGACCTCTGACCTGTGATATGTTATTTGTGACCTGTGGTATGTGATCTGTAACTTGTGATTTGTGAGCTGTGATATGTGACCTGTGAACTCTGACTTGTGACCTTTAACGTGTGAACTCTGACCCCATGATTTGTGACCTGTGACTTGTGAACTGTTACCACTGATCCGTGACCTCTGACCCGTGACTAGTGACCTCTGATCTCATCCAAAATTTCACAACTTATCGTCTTTATATTTTTTGACCTCCTGCATGTGACGTCATATCTCTGTTGGCTTGACCTGGTCGCTTCCCAATGTGTTTGTGTGTTTGTTTGTTTGTTTATTTTTGTTTATATTTTGTTTTGATTTTGTTTTGATTTTAATATTTTTTTTATTATTTACTTTATATTATGCATATTTTTGAAGGCTTATATTAGGTTTCTGTCTGTCTGTCTGTCTGTCTCTTTCTCTCTCTCTCTCTCTCTCTCTCTCTCTCTCTCTCTGTTTCTGTATGCCTGTCTGTCTGTCTCTGCCATCCTTTTCTGTCTATTTATCAATTATCCCTCAACCTGCCTTTATCACCCCTGTTCTTTGGTTCATAAACTCTTTTTTTATAAGTTTCACACCTATAGTCTTATAGATATAGTGTATAGCATAATAATGTCGTAGTAGTAACATGATTTTATAGTGATTAGGTTGAAAGTCTTATAGATTAGAGTATTATTGCTTAAAATGCTTTGGGTTTTAAAGTCTTATAGCGTATAGATATATTGGCGCACAGTTGATAGGATTAGAGTCTTATAATCATAAAGAGTAACTGATATAAAGGCTTTTAGGCTCGAGTATTATCATTATACCCTTATGACTAAAAAGGCTTATAACTCTCGAGTAGTATATATTTATTGTTCAAGGGTTTTAAAGACATATAATAGGTATAAAGGCTTAAAGATTTATATTATAATCTTACAATACTATAGTGCTTAAGTATTATGAATCTATATTTTTACAAAGGGTTATTATAGCTTTAAAGGCTTATAATTCAATAGCTTTATATATTGTAGTGTGATGATTAAAAGCCTTATATATGTTTATAGCTGTATAGTTTTACATTTGAAGTCTTATAGTTTATAGTTAAGGTTCTATAGTTTTATTTTCATGTATAATATTTTTTTTAATATTTGCATAACTTTATAACTTAAGTCTTATGGATTTAGACTTTTATATATCTTCAGTCTCTTAGTCTTATTAGTCTTATTATTTGAGATGTTTAATGTATAAGACTTTATATGTGAATATAATTATTATATCTTATATGAAGAGCATTATATTTATTGAGCATTATAGACACGAAGCCTTATAGTTATTATTGATAATTTTACACGGAGCATTATAGCTATTAAGGATTATAGACACGGAGCATTATAGCTATTAAGAATTATAGACGCGGAACATTATAACTATTAAGAATTATAGACACGGAGCATTATAGCTATTGAAGACTAAAGACACGGAGCATTATAACTATTAAGAATTATAGACACGGAGCATTATAGCTATTAAGAATTATAGACACGGAACATTATAGATATTGAGGATTATAGACACGGAGCATTATAGCTATTAAGAATTATAGACACGGAACATTATAGATATTGAGGATTATAGACACGGAGCATTATAGCTATTGAAGACTAAAGACACGGAGCATTATAACTATTAAGAATTATAGACACGGAGCATTATAGCTATTGAGAATTATAGAAACGGAGCATTATAGCCATTAAGAATTATAGGCATGGAGCATTGTAGCTATTAAGGATTATAGACACGGAGCTTTATAGCTATTGAGAATTATAGAAACGGAGCATTATAGCCATTAAGAATTATAGACACGGAGCATTATAGCTATTAAGAATTATAAACACGGAGCATTATAGCTATTAAGAATTATAGACGCGGAACATTACAACTATTAAGAATTATAGACACGGAGAATTATTGCTATTAAGGATTATAGACACGGAGCATTATAGCTATTGAGGATTATAGACACGGAGCATTATAGCTATTAAGAATTATAGACACGGAACATTATAGATATTGAGGATTATAGACACGGAGCATTATAGCTATTGAAGACTAAAGACACGGAGCATTATAACTATTAAGAATTATAGACACGGAGCATTATAGCTATTGAGAATTATAGAAACGGAGCATTATAGCCATTAAGAATTATAGGCATGAACATTGTAGCTATTAAGGATTATAGACACGGACATTATAGCTATTGAAATTATAGAAACGGAGCATTATAGCCATTAAGAATTATAGACACGGAGCATTATAGCTATTAAGAATTATAAACACGGAGCATTATAGCTATTAAGAATTATAGACGCGGAACATTACAACTATTAAGAATTATAGACACGGAGAATTATTGCTATTAAGGATTATAGACACGGAGCATTATAGCTATTGAGGATTATAGACACGGAGCATTATAGCTATTAAGAATTATAGACACGGAACATTATAGATATTGAGGATTATAGACACGGAGCATTATAGCTATTGAAGACTAAAGACACGGAGCATTATAACTATTAAGAATTATAGACACGGAGCATTATAGCTATTGAGAATTATAGAAACGGAGCATTATAGCCATTAAGAATTATAGGCATGGAGCATTATAGCTATTAAGATTATAGACACGGAGCATTATAGCTATTGAGAATTATAGAAACGGAGCATTATAGCCATTAAGAATTATAGACACGGAGCATTATAGCTATTAAGAATTATAAACACGGAGCATTATAGTTATTAAGAATTATAGACACGGAGCATTATAGCCATTAAGAATTATAGACACGGAGCATTATAGCTATTAAGAATTATAGACACGGAGCATTATATATTAAGAATTATAGACACGGAGCATTATAGCTATTAAGAATTATAAACACGGAGCATTATAGCTATTAAGAATTATAGACACGGAGCACTATAGCTATTAAGAATTATAGACACGGAGCATTATAGCTATTAAGAATTATAGACACGGAGCATTATAGCTATTAAGAATTATAGACACGGAGCATTATAGCCATTAAGAATTATAGACACGGAGCATTATAGCTATTAAGAATTATAGACACGGAGCATTATAGCTATTAAGAATTATAGACACGGAGCATTATAGCTATTAAGAATTATAGACACGGAGCACTATAGCTATTAAGAATTATAGACACGGAGCACTATAGCTATTAAGAATTATAGACACGGAGCCTTATAGCTATTTATTAGTTACTATAATACCATTAATTTTCCAGGGCTTATAGCACATAGGGGGGAGTCTTATTATGTCTACAATTATACCGTCCTGTTCATGTGTTTAATAAGTCTGTTTTTGTTCATTTGTTCATTAAGTCATAGTTTTGTTCACTTGTTCAATAAGATACATTTTTATTCACGTGTTTCATAAGAGATAGTTCTGTTCATTTTTTCAATATGGATAACAATTGTAGTAAATTGTTCAGTAAGTAACAAATTTGTTCATCTGTTCAATAATTCGTAATTTTGTTTGTGTTTAAAAAAGTCAGTTTGTTCTTTTGTTCAATAAGTGACACTTATGTTCATTTGTTCTATCAGTAACAATGTTCTTCAATTGTTCAATAAGTGACAGTTATGTTCATTTTATCAGTACATAACCGCTTTTGTTCATTTTCGTTCAGCAACATCTCAAACAATTTTGTTGAGATATCTCATTTCTAGTTATTTGTTCAATGAAGTAATCACTTTATTCCCTAAGTTCAATGAGTTATGACTTTTTTCCCCTAAGTTCAATGAATTATGACTTTATTTCCTGTGTTCAATGAGTCGTGACTTTGTTCCCTTGTTCTTCTCGTGAACAGACCAGATCTGGGACAAATCAGAGAATCGAACGCGCAAGCGACCCAATCCTCTGGCTGTGAGTGGTCAGAACGGAGGTAGGTCATCTTAATACGGAGTTCTCATTGGTTAGAAATGTTCCCCCCTATTATTTTGACTGAGTTTCATTAATTTTTTATTTTTTTATTTTCGCTTTAATATTTTTTATTGCTATTCTGGCTTTTATTGTTTGTTTTCTTTCTTCAGTTTTGCCTATTGTTTACTTTAATAATATTTTTAGTTATTTATAATTTTGTAGTTTGTTCAATAATTACGTAATATTTCGTTTATTTATATTACAGATTATAAGTCAACAGATTACGGATTTATTTATGGTTTTATAAGAAAAAAAATGAAAATACGTAGAAATAAGAATAAATTTAATTCCCTTGGTGTAGAATATATCTTATTTTTTTATTAGTTTTAAAATGCCTTTCCCTTTGACTGCGAGAAAAAGTAGTGAGTCTAAACTTTCTAATTGTACTTTCTCGTTTGCTTTCTCCTTATCTTACTAATGAAAAAAAAAATATTTCATGTAATTTATAAAAAGGAACTTGATCATATAATTCATCCCCTTTCCTACCCATAACCACCCCCCTCCCCCCCTGTACGCCTACCCCCCTCTCAACCCCCACCCCTCTCTACCCCCTACCCTATTCACCCCACTCATTCCCCCAGAGTACTCAAGGGGTTAAGTCATCGTACTCAAGGGGTTAAGTCATCGTACTCAAGGGTTTAAGTCATCATACTCAAGGGGTTAAGTCATCATACTCAAGGGGTTAAGTCATCATACTCAAGAGGTTAAGTCATCATACTCAAGGGGTTAAGTCATCATACTCAAGGGGTTAAGTCATCATACACAAGGGGTTAAGTCATCATACTCAAGGGATTAAGTCAATTTTACTCATTGGGTTAAGTCATCGTATTCAAGGAGTGTCTTAATATCTTGAGTACTGACTTAATCTGTTAAGTATGATGAATTAACCCCTTGAGTACTATGACTTAGCCCCTTGAGTACAATGACTTAACCCCTTGAGTAAGATGAGACAAGGCTCTTCATCTAGTTACCCTCAAGTATCACCCACAAGTATCACCCACAAGTATCACCCTCAAGTATCACCCACAAGTATCACCCTCAAGTATCACCCACAAGTATCACCCACAAGTATCACCCACAAGTATCACCCACAAGTATCACCCTCAAGTATCACCCACAAGTATCACCCACAAGTATCACCCACAAGTATCACCCAGACATAGAGTGACTTAACTTTGTGTCTTACAGAGGAGGAAGATCTGGAGGTGACCCAAGATATGACCATCAACCTGCCTGCTGTTGGCCAGAACTTAGGTGAGTGTTTATTACGTCACGGGTATACTGTCATGTCATTGGTGGGTTAATCTGACGTCACGGGTATACTGTAATGCCATTGGTGGGTTAACCTGACGTCACGGGTATACTGTGATGTCATTGGTGGGTTAGTGTGACGTTTTGGGTACATTTAATGTCATTGGTGGGTTAATGTGACGTTAAGAGTACACTGTGTTGTCATTGGTGGGTTTAACGTGACGTTATGGGTACACTGTGCTGTCATTGGTGGGTTAATGTGACGTTTTGGGTACATTTAATGTCATTGGTGGGTTAATGTGGCGTTATGAGTACACTGTGTTGTCATTGGTGGTTCAGTGTGACGTTATGGGTACATTTGATGTCATTGGTGGGTTAATGTGACGTTATGGGTACACTGTGCTGTCATTGGTGTGTTAGTGTGACTTCATGGGTACATTTGATGTCATGGGTTAGTTTAGCATCTTGACCTAGTAAAAATATAATATTCAAAGTTGTTTTTCTCGATTGAAAATATGAGAAATTTACATGTATTTAGCATAAGCTGCGAGAGATGAATACATAGAGACCACACGATACATCTCTCTCTCTCTCTCTCTCTCAGCCATCATCCTCACGTATCACAAACAACAAACACTCCTGTAGTAGGTAAACACACACACACACACAAACATCTCTCACCTCACAGCTTCCCCGGGTAATATTTGATCTCTTGTTTATCCCTTCGGCAGGATCTCGTAGAGTGCCGTGGGCGAGCGTCTTCCCTCTCCTGACGGCGGTGGGTGCCTCATTCTTCGTCGGGTACATCATCTTCTGAAACACACAGCATCACCCGACACTCCTCTCCCTCACGTGTACTCTTCCCCTTCCTCTTCCTCTTCCCCCTCCTCCGTGCTCCTGATGGGCGTCTCTCCACGACTTCACTTCTGTCACTGACGTCACTGATCACATTCCAGTCAACCAGAAACGATGAAGGCATCTACGAGTGACGTAACAGATGTAAACAGATGGTCTTATTGGCGTATCTTGGTTTATCATCTAGCCAATCAGATACGACGAGAACATCTGTGGGTGACGCAATATGGTGTAAACAAATGACCTCATTGGCTATCAACCAGCCAATCAAAAAACGGCGAGGAACATAATGTGAATGAAACAATAATTTACAAACAATTGACATCATTCTGGACTGAAAACAAGTGACGTAATAACCATCCGACCAATCAGGAGGCTAGATTGATATAAAGACCCGTTTTTATCGATATTGTGCCATATGTTGAATCTTAAATGGGATATATTGTTATATAGGAGGAAGTTATATAGTGATTAGTTAATAGACAGGTAGGAATGAGTGTCTTGACATAATGGAGGAACATTGTGTTGATAAGTAACATATTGGTGAGCGATAGACCGATGATTATTTAGAGAGAACAAATTATCCGACGTAAACAAATCATATCATAAATTGTATCAAGTGAAAATAGAGAAAAAACTTGCAAAATTTTCTTCAATAGGAAAAAAGAAAAGAAAAAAAGAAAACGAACCAAGACAGAGGGAAGACTAAAGTGTTTTTTCTTCAAGTAATGGTGACGAGAGAAACTGTATAAGTGATTAATTTCTTCCTTTCTACTTTACTTATAGAAGAAATTCCCAGCCCTCCCCCACCTCCTAAAGAAAAAATAAGTTTCTACAGAGAGATAACTATTCACATCTTGAGGGTCATTAAGGATTATAATAGGTAATTTATGTACCCAGGGGTGACCGACTACTTGTTCTGTGGTGATCCTAATGTAAATAGCGTTTTGTAATTTGTACACAGTAGTCCCCCCCCCCCCCACCCTCTTCCCCCTACCCCCCTCCCCCCAGTTGCTTGGTCTGACATATACCACAGGTGTGTTAATGGGTGTTACAGGTAGTTAGAGGTGAATGTTATTGTATATAGTAGCTTAGTGTAGTGGCCTATAGTAGTTTAGTGAGTTTGTGAAGTGAGAGAAGAAAATAAATAAATATTATGTTAAAGACAGTCTTGCCAAACGAACGTGTGTGTGTGTGTGTGTGTGTGTGTCTGTGTGTGTGTGTGTGTGTACCTCCGTGCTCAGAGAAGATAGTGTGAGCACCAGCGTTGAGGGAAGATAGGTGTATATATATAGTGAAGGAGACAGCCATCACTACCTCGTCACCCTTATGGTACTGAAGCGTAAAGACCATTTTCCTGATGCCGACCCCCTCCCTAGCCTCCTTCACCCCGAGCTAATGTTATTGTCATCATTATCATCATTATCATCATTATCATCATTATCATTGTATTATCATTGTATTATTATTGTTACCGTGGTTATTATTGCATTGTTAATATTGTTATTTTTATTGAGACAGGAGTTTATCAATTCATTGTAGAATATGAGATATGATGATGATGATGATGATGATGATGATGATGATGGTATGGATATGAAGAAAAAATATTGATTATGATGATGACAATGAACGATATGATGATGATAACGGTGATAATTCATACCTATAATTGAGACGATAATTACTTCACCTTTACCTCTAATTACCTATGATTTAACAGATATTGCAGGTGACCTAGGATTATTATATTAATTCTATGTATAATATAAAAAAACTAATTTGATCTGCATTGCTTATTATTAATTATTATTATTATTATTATTATTATTATTATTATTATTATTATTATTATTATTATTATTATTATTATTATTATTATTATTATTATTATTATTATTATTGCTACTACTACTACTACTGATGCTACTACTACTACTACTACTACTGCTACTGCTACTGCTACTACTACTACTGCTACTACTACTACTACTGTTACTGCTACTACTACTACTACTGCTACTACTACTACTGCTACTTAAAGGAACATATTAGCATTATATTTATACTGTGTGAGAGAGAGACCCGTGAGTCGTGGTTCAGGTGGTGGTGCTGAGGTGAAACGAAATTAGAACTTAGAGGAGAACAACACCTGTGTCTAGCGAAGTGGAGGCTCTCTCTCTCTCTCTCTCTCTCTCTCTCTCTCTCTCTCTCTCTCTCTCTCTCTCTCTCTTTTGTATTGTCTGTATCTATCTCTCTTTCTTTCTCGCTGTCTTTATCTCTCGTTGTTTATCTTTCTCTCTCTCTCTTTTTCTGTTCATTTTCTGTTTTTCTCTCCTTCTTTTCTTTGTTTTTCTCACCCCCTCTCTCTCTCTCTCTCTCTCTCTCTCTCTCTCTCTCTCTCTCTCTCTCTCTCTCTCTCTCTCTCTCTCTCTCTCTCTGTCTCTCTCTCTCTCTCTCTCTCTCTTTGGTTCTGTGTCTGTCTATCCTAATCAGTGGATGTGATTAGGTTATAAGGATTAGTGATTCAGATGTGGTCCTAATCCGAGGCAATGATTCGGTCTTAGGATTAAAGAGTTATGCCTGAATCCTCGACCTGATCTATTTATTGATCAGGAATATCCCCATGATCAGATTGTGCTGTGATCAAACTAACCTATAATGCCTAAGCGTGAATTCCTTGATCATTTTACACAATCAGTGATCAAAGTTCCCCAATAGACATTCATTTGGGCTTATAATGATCAGGATATAAGGCTTTTTGATCAACTTTTTCTGATCAACTTCTTCTGATTCCATCTAGCGATCAGGAAATTATGTGACTTGATCAAGATTTAATCCTCCCATGATCAAATTAATGGATCGGTCTTTGTTGTGATCAGAAAAGTAAGTTTCCTGATCAGTTTATCGACAGTGAGTTTGTGATGATCAGATTAAGCAGCGCTGTTTACTCTCACTGATCAAAGAATGACTCTCCTCGATCACGATATAGCGGGCACAGGTGTTTGATCAGCAGGTGTTGGTAGCTGGGTAGGGCTTGACAGGTGTAGGTTGCTGGGAGGGTGTTGACAGGTGTTAGATAAGCAGGTGTTGGTAGGTGTTAGTAGCTGGGAGGGTGTTGACAGGTGTTAGATAAGCAGGTGTTGACAGGTGTTAGTAGCTGGGAGGGCGTTGACAGGTGTTAGATAAGCAGGCGTTGACAGGTGTTAGTAGCTGGGAGGGTGTTGACAGGTGTTAGATAAGCAGGTGTTGACAGGTGTTAATAGCTGGGAGGGTGTTTATAGGTGTTGGCCGCTGGGAAACTGTTGACAGGTGTTGACAGGTATTAACAGGTGTTGACAGGTGTTGACAGGTGTAGGCAGCTGGTCACATGTTCTCATTTGTATCTAAAACTTGGAAGATTTATGTAAAGAGATGATAAATAAAAGAAATATTATAACAATGTATGGAATTTGTTTATTGTTTTCATTTATTGTGTAAATATTGTAAACAAGTGTATGTAATCAATAAACCCTAAGAACTTACTTCATGGTTTTGCTTTTTATTCCTTAATGAAGATAATGTGACCAACGGAATAACTTTGACCTATGGAGTTAATTTGACCAACGGAGTTACTTTGACCTATGGAGTTAATTTTACCTATGGAGGAACTTTGACCTATGGAGCTACTTTGGCCTATGGAGGAACTTTGGCCTATGGAGTTAATTTGGCCTATGGAGGAACTTTGACCTATGGAGCAACTTTGATGAAGTAGATTTGATGCAAGCCACGATATTTAAAGGTAACTACAGTACATATCATAATGATAACAACAGCAACAACAATAATAATAATAATAATAATAATAATAATAATAATAATAATAATAATAATAATAATAATAATAATAATAATAATAATAATAATAAAGAAACAAAAATAATGACATCAAAAGACGAAAACAGATTCATTATTTGTGTTCATTTACTTAAGTGTTTCATCTACGAGGGTAATTAAGCACCGCACAATGACTAGTTTCATCACGGTACAATGACATTAATAAACACTAAGGCAAAACAAAAAAAAGTATCGCTGTATTCATAATATACTAAATACACTTGTTGTTTGTTATGATATACTGATACACCTCTATGCAATTATAATATATTAATACACTTATACAGGTAAAGTATTAATACACTTACACAGGTAAAGTCATTAATTACTTATAACAATTTTTAATCTCCCATGGAACACGTAAGCCTTGATGAAACTACTCTTAATTTGTCGTCACTTAATAAAAACATCTATATTGGTTTTCTGATTTGAAGCTTATGGTTCATGTATCTCAAACTAACGAAGCTTCGAAGCCTGTGGGGGAGTGAAACAAAGAGAGAGGTGGGCACTGTACAGATGTGAAGGTGTGTGTGTGTGTGAAGAGGTGTGGTGGTGTGTGTACAGGTGCGGACCGTGTGATGACGTGTGTACAGGTATGTTAGCCTGGTAAACGATCTCTGTGACAGCATCCTTTTGTGCTCCGAGTCTCAAAGGGAATGATGTGTGGCTCAGGAATCGAGGAAAGACCTTCATTACTGGCTCAGGAATCGAGGAAAGACCTTCATTACTGGAACCTGGGGACCATAAGTGCTACTGTTTCATGGGGTAAGTGCTTGGTCTTCTATACAGCTGAAACAAACCCCTGGTGTGTTCAAAGTGAGTTAGTGACAATACTACTACTACTACTACTACTACTACTACTATTACTACTATTTCAACACTTCCATAGGTACAGTACGTGAGGTCAACTTAATCTTTCAAGTTTGTTTTCTAAGCTGGATGGATCGGTGTTGGTTAAGACTGAGCAGTATTTTATACACATCTCCCACGAGTTATGTAGTGAGAAATTGTTACTGTTTCTTAGCTGTAAGTTTATGTGAGAAATTTGTTTTTATGTTTTTAGAAGAAATAGTAATGGAATCTAGACCGTATTCTTCTTGGTTGATTCGGTAAATGATTCGTTAATATTTTGAGGCGTTCGAAACTAAGACGAATATTATATCATTGTTCTTTTTTTTTAATTTCTGAGCTTCGTTGGGTTCTTGAGTTCGTTATCATTTCGTTTTAAAGATAAGGGGTTCGTTGTGCTTACTTTTAATAATGATTGGGTTCGTTACCTTATCGTTTTAAAAATTATTTGGGTTCGTTGTCCCTTTTCATTGGTTCATGAATTCGTTGGGTTAGTTCGACAAAACATAAACAAAACCCCAAATTACCTCATACAGACGACACAGACTGGGAACACCAACGCCATCTATGAGTTGAAATCCTCCTTACTAAAAGCTCCTATGTTACGTATAACATTCATGGAGTGGGTCGTCTCTACTCACTCTATCCTGTGGTTGTATTAAGGGATATTTTCTCAATAAAGTCTTTCGTGGATAATTATTTCTTAATAAGGTTTTTGGTTCAGCTACTTAACTTTAATTATTTATTTGAGAAGATGATGAGCGTGTGTGTGTGTGTGTGCGTGTGTGTGCTTTATAATTTCATAACTATATCCATTAAATTAAAAAAGTCTCAATATATATACACATAAACACACATTCAACACTATCACTCGACCCTCATATTATCTCCCCCTCCCCTTCCATCCCCTTCCATCCCCTCCCACCCCTCCCACCTCTCAATTTAATACCGTAAAATAGATGAACACTTTCACCTAATTACTCACATCAAGGTAATCATCACCTCACCGTGTATTACCTGTGAAATATACAATACAAATCAGAGTTCACATTGTCTATTTATTTGTATTGGTGTTGTGTATTTTTTCCCGGGCCACAGAACGATAAACCTGGTACCCTTATGTTTGTTGATGGTGGAGGTGATTACAACAGATGTGACTTAGTTGGGACCCGCTAATGGTGCGTTGTATTTGAGGGTGAGGGAGGGAAGGATGGTGAGGAGGGAGGAGGATGGAGAAAGGAGGGAGGGAAGAAGGAAGAAGGAGGGAGGGAGGGAGGGAGGGAGGGAGACATTTGATATCTTTGTGTGTTATCTGTATGTCTGTCTGTGAGAATGTCTGTCTGCCTGTCTACCTATATTCATTTTTGCCTATCTGTCTGTCTAAACGTCTGACATTCTCTCTGTTTATTTGTTTGTACGTCTGTCTATTTCTCCTCTTTCTGTCCTTTCAATCGTCTTATCTATTAGTCTGTTGGTTCGAAATATTCATCTGTCTATCTATCTGTCTGTCTGTCTGTCTGTCATCTATCTGTTTGTCTCTCTGTCTGTCTGTCTGTCTGTGTGTGTGTGTGTGTCATCAATCTATCTGGTGTGTCTGTCTGTGTGTCTGTCTGTCTGTCTGTCTGTCATCTATCTGTCTGTCTCTCTGTCTGTCTGTCTATCTGGTGTGTCTGTCTGTGTGTCTGTCTGTCTGTCTGTCTGTCTGTCATCAATCTGTCTGTCTGTCTGTTATCAAAAGCAGACTAGGTGGAGGCGTTGATCATGATACACTCTAGCTGTGGTCAGGTCAAAGGTCACGCCCCTCAGGATGGGATGGAGGATGACTTTCGAGTGCTGTTAATTAGTTTCATCCTATAATGTTGACATAGACCCCGTAGGATGGAAGGATGCTTTTATTTACATAGGCCATTAGGATGGAAGGATGCTCTTGTTTACATAGGCCATTAGGATGGAAGGATTGTTTACATTAGACCCAGTAGGATGGAAGGATGCACCCGCTGCCAAAATGCATCGTAAAGCCACAAGATTAACCGTGTGTTGCTCTACCTTCAGCTGCTCTACACTTGGGGTGACGACTGAGAGCTGAGCAAATATTTGGTTATAGTGTGAAGTGTTGCCATTGTCGACGACCACTGTGCCCTCCCTACTGTTGGTGATGGTGGGGGTGGTGATATTGATGGTTAGGGTGTTAAGAGTGATGGTTGTGATGGTGGGGTGGTGGTGATGGTGGGAGTGATGGTGGGGGAGTGATGGTGCAGGGGTGATGGTTGTGGTGATGGTGGGTGTGGTGGTGATGGTGGGAGTGGGTGGGGGGGAGTGATGTGGTGGGGGTGATGGTGGGTGTGATGGGTGGGGTGGTGGTGGGGTGGGGTGATGGTGGGTGTGATGGGGAGTGATGGTGGTGGGGGTGATGGTTGTGGTGGGTGGTGGGGTGGTGGGGTGGGGTGGTGGTTGGGGTGGGGTGGGTGTGGTGGGGTGGTGTGGGGTGGTGGTGGTGGGGTGTGGTGGGGTGGGGTGGGGTGTGATGGTGGTGGTGATGGTGGGGTGGTGGGGGTGGCGATGGTGGTGATGGGGGTGATGGTGGTGGTGGGGGTGGTGGTGGGGGTGATGGTGGTGGTGATGTTGGGGTGCAGGGGTGGTGAGGGAGGTGGTGATGGTGGGGTGGTGGTGGTGGTGATGGTGGGTGGTGGGGTGGTGAGGGAGGCGGTGATGGTTGGGGGGTGATGGTGGTGTGGTGATGGTGGGGTGGTGGGGGTGTGGTGAGGGTGGTGAGTGATGGTGGGGGTGATGGTTGTGGTGATGGTGGGGTGGTGGGGAGTGTGAGTGGTGGTGGTGATGGTGGGTGGGTGGGGGTGGTGGTGGTGGTGATGGTGGGGGAGGTGGTGATGGTGGGGTGATGGTGTTTGTGAGGTGGGGGGTGGAAATGGTGGTGGTGGGGGTGATGGTGGTGGTGGGGGTGATGGTGGGGGTGATGGTGGTGGTGATGGTGGTGGTGGGGGTAAGGGGGTTGGTGGTAGTGGCAGTGTTGTTGTGTGCGGAGGAGGGAAGGGGTAGTTATGCTATTAATAATGTTAGTTATGCAAATTAATCAGAATCAGCCAAAAAGTCAAGAAAGTAATGACACACACACACACACACACACACGTCACGACCCTCTCATAACACAGTGGGCAACATTACGCCGCTTAAGACCACTAGAGAGCCACTTGGTCGAGCTCGAGAACCAATGACCACGAGGAGAATATAAGACCCCTAATAAAATATATCCAATATGAGACAAAAAATGAGAAAAAAAAAGAAAGATTAAACGACAGATTTGTAGGATTCTCGGAGCAATTTTTTAATGATTTATGCCTCCAGGTGAGAGAGTTTTGGTGTTCGGTGAGGTGTGGAAGTGGGGGAGGGAGGTCTCTTAAAAGCAGTGCCGGCAAGATGTATGCTCACTGGCCTTGTGTTTTGTGGTGAGTGGGGAGTGAGGTTATGGTGCCAGCCCTTGTTTATGATTATTGCTCCTTTCCTTCTTCATTTAATTGGTGGTGGTGTTGTTGGTGGTGGTGGTGGTGTTGTTGTTGTTGTTGGTGGTGGTGTTGTTGTTGTTATTGCTGTTATTGTTGCTGTTGTTTCTGCTACCATTGACCGTATCATACTGTATCGATCATATTTCTAGTCCCTTGAGTGACAATACGTAGACAGTGGATGTGACAAACAGACAGACAGACAGACGAGACGCACAGACAGATAAACTGACACACACATAGATAAACACTCACACACACACACACACACAGCAGGAACCTTCCGTATTAGTGAGAGGGGTTGAAACAATGTTACCAGCTTGTGTAGTGTTGTTCGCCACAGACAGTAGTGTGGATTCGTGTTCACAAGTACCGCTTCTTTATTTGGTAACATTGCTTCTCTATCTGAATCAACGTAGCCAGAAACCCATGGCATTATAAGACTCGTACGCAGTATTAAAACCAGGTTCTGTAAATATTAATGTTGATTTTTATCTGGTAACATAATCCCTTAAAGAATGACACAATTTAGCCAGACAACCATGACATTGCTAACCTTTCTTGCAGACTTTTTAGAATCTATATGTATGTAGTGTTGTATTCACGTTCAACATTGCAAACGATTCTCTAAATTAATAATCTCGACTTTTATCTGGTAACACCCCACTCTGAAGCATTATAGCCAGACACCCAATGCACCCACAAAGCCTTACACACAGTATTAAAATCGAGTCTCTTAAATAATAATCATAAGTTTTATCTGGTAACATCCGTCTCTGGTGCAGTATAGCCAGACAGCCATGGCATCAAAAAAAAAAAAACCTTTCATTCACTATTAAAATCGAGTCTCTTAATTAATAATCTCAACTTTTATCTGGTAACATCCCTCTCTGTTGTAGTGTAGCCAGACATCTGCGACTTACGACGTACCCAAAGCCATTCTAATGAAGAAATGCCAGGGGACTCTGGCTATGTGTTGGTACAGCAGGCAGCCATGGACGCCACTTGGCCATGACGGTCGACGAGCGTCCACTCCCGCGTCCGCAAAACTCAATTACGGACGGTATATAACAGGGGACGGCGGGCGGACCAACCCAGAGATATCAACACGGTGTTCTAGCTGGCCTCTGTGGTGTTCTAGCTGGCCTCTGTGGTGTTCTAGCTGGCCTCTGTGGTGTTCTACCTGGCCTCTGTGGTGTTCTAGCTGGCTTCTGTGGTGTTCTCGCTGGCCTCTGTGGTTTTCTAGCTGGCCTCTGTGGTGTTGTATAGATAGATAGATAGATAGAAAGATAGATAGATAGATAGAGAAGCTGTCGGACGGTCGCTAAATAAACGAACAAATGAGTGGAAGTTTGGACATAACAACATGAAAACACACACACACACACACACACACACACACACACACACACACACACACACACACACACAGCTTTTCAATAATGGATTCGTCGACTATTCTTTTCTATGCTAATTCATGCCTTTCAAGACACTAATCACATGTATAAAAAACCATAAACACTATATTTTTTTCTGTGGTAAGTTCGTCTGGATTCGTTCAATAGTTCAGCAGGAGCCACCGGGAGAGTTTTAACCATTAAAAACTTTGAATTGAATGTGTTCTAGTTATTTTGTCTACGTTCTAAATAAGTGATATCCTGGTTGTCTGTTGATCCCAAGGTGTGTGTGTGTGTGTGTGTGTGTGTGTGTGTGTGTGTGTGTGTGTGTGTGTGTGTAAATAATAAATAATAATAATAAACGGTTTATTGAAAAAGTTCTGCAGCCCGAAGGCTGAAAATATACATTGGACATAAATGACTTATTACATACATTGGTGGCTTAACAAAAGCCTTCATTAGAGGAAGGTGAAGGAACATACAGTGAACATACAGATTAATGTTTACACACGTTGATCATGTGAGCTGAGGTGTTGAACAGCAGACACGTAGTGTAGTAACTCCCTCACAGATGGCGTTATGAGGGGCATCACGTGGAGTACTAGTTCCCTCACAGGTGGTGTTGTGAGGGGCTTGACGTGGTGTAGTAATTCCCTCATAGATGGTGTTATGAGGGGCCTGATGTGGTGTAGTAATTCCCTCACAGATGTTGTTATGAGGGGCCTGATGTGGTGTAGTAATTCCCTCACAGATGTTGTATGTGGGGCCTGATGTGGTGTAGTAATTCCCTCACAGATGTTGTATGAGGGACATGTGGTGTAGTAATTCCCTCACAGATGGTGTTATAAGGGGCCTGATGTGGCGTAGTAATTCCCTCACAGGTGGTGTTATAAGGGGCCTGATGTGGTGTAGTAATTCCCTCACAGGTGGTGTTATAAGGGGCCTGATGTGGCGTAGTAATTCCCTCACAGATGGTGTGTGTGTGTGTGTGTGTGTGTGTGTGTGTGTGTGTGTGTGTGTGTGTGTGTGTGTGTGTCTATCCTCCACAACAACTCATTAACTTCGTCTATATGACAAGTGAAAAACAGAACAATATTTTTTCAAGACTGGGGAAAGTTGTAAACACACTAGCCTCCCTTATGGTCTCACACTACGACCTTTGTACCTACGTCACGTCCGGCTCCCATAGGTTAAAGGTATACAAAGGGGGTAGTTGTTTTTTTTTGGGGAGGGGGCACTGTGCACTCGATTACCAAAATTCTCTTCAACTGTAACGTAAGGTGCTGTATAAAATGTTGAAATTGTGCTCATTGTTCTCTCTTCTTCTCCCTTATATTCCCCCATCCTTTCGTTATTCCCCCCAGCTCTCCCTCCCTTCCCCCTCTCCCCCTTACCAAATACAGACTTCCCTATTTTCTCACCTACTCTTCTCTCCTCTCCTTCCTTAACCCTCCCTCCATCACTCCTTCCCTATTCCCTTTCCCCTTTCTATTCTCCTTTCACTTCTCACCTCAAAAACCCCCATTTTCCCCCACCTTCCTATTACCTTCTCCCCACCTCCCCACTCCCCCTCCTCCCCCTCTCACTACCAAACAGAAGACCGGCAACTGCTCGAGAGTTTTGTTCCGTCTCAAGTGTCACACAGGAATCAAGTGTGTTACTGTGTCATGTACACCTACGAGCGCCTTGACACCCGACACGGAGAGGGAGGGTTGAGTGCCGAGGTATGGGAGTGTCAAAGGCTGCAGGGTTTTTGGTTCCTGTTGTATATTTTTTTTATTCGATTTTATTTTTGTTTCTTTTATCCGGAAAGAGAAAATTTTTACGTTGAGTGGATGGGATATTTTTTGTGTTGTAGTGTTTTTGTGTTGTGTTGTGTTGTGTTGTATTATATTGTGTTGTGTTGTGTTGTGTTGAGTTGTGTTGTATTATATTGTGTTGTGTTGTGTTGTATTATATTGTGTTGTGTTGTATTATATTGTGTTGTGTTGTATGTACAGTTGTGTTGTGCTGTGCTATGTTGTGTTGTGTTATGTTATGCTGTACTGTGTTGTGTTATGTTGCGTTGTGTTGTGTTGTGTTGTAAGCTGCCAGTTGTGTTGTGTTGTGCTGCATTGTAAGGGGTGTTATGTTGCGTTGTGTGTTGTGTTGTGCTGTGGCTAGCGCAGCTGTGTTGTGTTGTTGCATTGTGTTGTGTTATGCTTAAGTAGTTTTGTGTTGCATTAAGTTGGATTAAATTGCGTATTTTCATGTATTATAGTGTATTGTGCCTCGTGTATTTTGATATATTTTCGTATATTGCTTCCTATTGTATTTGCTAAATTTCTATACATTATCTGGCATTTTATTGTTGTATGTCATTGTATCGCGTTGTACTGTTGTATTTGTATTAATAGTTACATGTTGTGAGAGAGAGAGAGAGAGAGAGAGAGAGAGAGAGAGAGAGAGAGAGAGAGAGAGAGAGAGAGAGAGAGAGAGAGAGAGACAGACAGACAGACCTAACAAAGACCTAATCATAATTCCAAAGGAGGAAATATACAATAAATCCAACAAGGTTAAAACTGGGATTTTACTTCTACCTCGTTAATCCGGATACGAGGGATTTATTTTCCCCATGTCCTAGCAAAGGTGAGGCGGCCGAAGGAACAGGTAATCCCACTAACGAGGTGCTGTAATCCCCGAAAGAAACTGGGAGACGAGAGGATAGTGTGAGGGGGGGGGGGAGGAGGGGGATTTATGAGTCAATCTCCTGAGAAGTTTATGGGATTACTTGATGTTTGTGAGTAAGATTGTTGTTTGTGAGTTATTGTTTTGTGAGCAGTAGAAAAAAAAGAAAAATTAGATGAAGGTTTATATAGTTTAATGGCGTAGTGGTCCAGGACTCGACTAGTAAAAGTTAAAGCCCCGGAATCGATCCCAACAATCGTAACTATGTAATGAAAGATTAAAGAAGGAATAATTGACAAACGAACAGAAAACGTAATGGAAGAATAGGAAAATAAGAATAAAGTGATATGAGTGAAAAGGAAAGGTGTGAGATGACTTCCATTCCATCCACTTCCTTCTTTTCCCTTCCACTCCCTTTCTTCTACCCTCACTACCCTTACTTCCTTTTCCCCTTTCCCCCCTATTCACTCTTCATATCCTTTCCACCCTTATTCTTATTCTCTTCTTCCTCCTTTACCTACCACCACCTCCTCCCTCTCCCTCTCTCTCCTCCTTTCCTTTCCTACTCACCTCCCCCTCTCCCATCTCTTCTACTGAATTCTCCTTATTCTTTCGCCCCCGTTTCTCTCTCACTCCCCATCCTCTCACCATCTTCCCTCTTCTCCCCTCCCTCACCCTTTCCTCTCCTGCCCTCCCTTTTCCTTCACCCTCCTTCTCTATCACCCACCTCCGTCTCCCTTTCTCCCCTCCCCCTTCCTCGCGTCCCCCCATCCTCGCCTCCCTCCCTACTTGCTTCCCTCCCTCCTCGCCTCCCTCCTCCCAGGCGTGTCCTCCCTGACGGAGTGACGCCCCTGTATGTAATGAAGCGTCGGCAGTGTCCTGGAGGCCGCGCGTTACGACCAATAAACCCAGGTCGCGCATTCACGACTCTCCCCCGGCGACCTGCTTGACGGAGACGCCCCAGCCCCCGGAGGAGTACTTGGACATTGCTCATGGGGATTTGAGTCCCTGTTTAGAGGAGTGTGATCCCTTCAAATTCGGTTTAGATGTGGTTTAGAGGGGTGAGGTACCTTCAAAGTCCTTTTAGACGCAGTTTGAGGAGTGTGGTGCCTCCAAAGTCCTTTTAGAGGCAATTTAGAAGAGTGAGGTGCCTTCAGAGTCCATTAAGAAGCGATCGTCAAGAACCTGAAGAATCCAAAAGGAGCTGGGCAAGTCTGTTGGAACGTGAGAGACTCTGAGGAGTTTGGAGATGGTCAAGGAGAACCTGTTGTAGCTCTTGATTTAACACCACTAGAGGGATCCTAAAGAGGCTCTAGAAAACACGGACAGAACTCGGGTAGAATTTGAAGAGGGTTCTGTTATGTTTTTTATTTCCAATAGCGACCTTGATAAAGACTTCGGTAGAACCCTGGAAAACTTCAATAGGTCTAAGGAGATTTTGTAGATCCAAAGCCCTGGGACTTAACAAGGTCCTAGGAAGGCTTTGTTAGGTCCTAGGGGTGTGAAATAGGTTCCCCAGGAGGGTTTAATAATCCCCAGAGGCTTTCAAGAGCTCCTAGGAGAGTTTAAATAGGTCCTACACCGCCTCGAATTGATCCTGGGAGTACATGCACGAAGGCTGAGAGATCCAAGGGGATACTGCGGTGTTTTTATGGTGGAGTAAGACGTTCCTGAAGTTTACCCTCCTGTTCCAAATATCCTCGTGATAAAGAATTCAAACCGACGAAGGTAAAAGACGTATATTCCAGCGGCGGGCTCAGAAACACCAGAGAGTCCGTCAAGAAGCTGTGAAGGTCTTAAAGTATTTTTC
Organism: Homarus americanus; assembly: GCF_018991925.1. Taxonomy (NCBI): domain Eukaryota; kingdom Metazoa; phylum Arthropoda; class Malacostraca; order Decapoda; family Nephropidae; genus Homarus; species Homarus americanus. The sequence goes on along the minus strand of NW_024751660.1, from coordinate 5,936,677 downwards.
TCTTTACTTGAGTTTACCCTCGTTTTTTGCCGTTTTTTATTACAGGGATGGAAGAAAACGGAGGTTAAGATGTGTTTACGGCTAAGCAGATGGGGAATAGTGTACTGGCAATGGCGGTGTTTGGGGTCGTGTTTGAGGTCGTGTTTGAGGTCGTATTGGGGTGAAATTTCAACTCCAAACGGTATTTTGATGTAGAATTTTCCCGTCATTTTGTTTGTAAAAACTTCTAAGGTTAATACTAGTTCTTTCTCTTACAGTCCGAATATTTTATTTTGTTTTGTTTCCGATCACATGAAGAATAACCACCTTAGTTTATTTCACCTGGTGATTTAACGTTTTAACATTATATATGAAGGAGTTATGTTATGTTATGTTATGTTATGGTCTAACCTAACCTAACCTAACCTAAACCTAACCTAACCTAACCTAACCTAACCTAACCACCTTAGTTTATTTCACCTGGTGATTTAACGTTTTAACATTATATATGAAGGAGTTATGTTATGTTATGTTATGTTATGGTCTAACCTAACCTAACCTAACCTAAACCTAACCTAACCTAACCTAACCTAACCTAACCTAACCTAAACCTAACCTAACCTAACCTAACCTAACCTAACCTAACCTAACCTAACCTAACTTATCGTGACCCAGTGCAAACTTATCAAACCCTTAAAAAAAAAATACAGAAACTACACATTAATCTAAAACACTACAAAAACTACTTATCAAACTACATAATAAGTATTGATGAACCTTTACAAAACTAGTGAATTTACAATTAAACTTTGGACAATAGCTGATGCCTATGTCCTGAGTGTTGTGTTCCTCTCTAACGAGTGTTGAGAGAGAGAGAGAGAGAGAGAGAGAGAGAGAGAGAGAGAGAGAGAGAGAGAGCAGAGAATAAGGAGGTGGTATCTCTCACAACGAGCCTAAGACAAAAGAGATATTCTCCCTAAAGACATTTCCCACCGTCACTAAGAGAGATATTTAAGAGATATTAAAGAGAATGAAACATAACAAGGACATTGTAAGAGAGACATTTGGTATTATGATCATCTTACCGTCCACGTATGAGTATTATGTGTATGTATGACTGTGTATAATGTATGACTGTGTATAATGTATGACTGTGTATGAGGCTGCCACACGCACAGGACAGCCTCATCATAATCCTTCCTTCCCACGGAGTCGAAATCTATATCAAAATGCTAATGTGAAGACAAGCTGGGCCATTAGCGCTGGGGTCTCGTGGTGAGTCGTTGTCGTGGTTGCTGCCGTGGTTGATGTGGTTGTTACTGTAGTTGTTGCTGTAGTTATCGTGGTTATCGTTGTCGTGGTTCCTGCCGTGATTGATGTGGTTGTTACTGTAGTTGTTGTGGTTGTTGCTGTAGTTATCGTGGTTGTCGTGGTTGTCGTGGTTGTCTTGGTTATTGTCGTGGTTGTCGTGGTTGTGGTAGTTATCCTCGTCAGCTGTGTCACCCATAATTAGCCCATTGTCTTGTGTTTTAACAATAATCAAACACACTTCCTTGAACCTGTACACAGTATGTAAATTTTCTACTCCCCCCCCCCCAACCCACCTCCTTTCCTCTTGAGCTCTTCAACCCTTACCCACCACCCACCTACCTACCTACCTACCTACCTGCCTACCTACCCACCGACCCACTCACCTACCTACCCAGTCATCCACCAACCCAGCCATCCACTTACCCAACAAGCCATCCACCTAACCAACCAAACCACCTACCCATCCACACTACCATCCACCCACCTATCCAACCACCTATCTACCTATTAACTCACTGCTTCACCTTCCTACCCACTCACTCATCCACACCCACCCCTCCACCTACCAACCTCTCTCTCTCTCTCTCTCTCTCTCTCTCTCTCTCTCCCACAAGGTCCAGGAGGAAGTCAACACAATATTATAAATAAGACTCCGGACCAGAAGCATCAAACTTTGGCAGCGCAAAATTTGAGGGAAGAAAAAGCAAATGCGGAAAATCTTGTGGAGATGATGACGGTAGGGGGAGGATGTGGTAGAGGGAGGTTGCGGTAGAGGGAGGTTGTGGTAGAGGGAGGGATAGGTGGTTGTAGGGGTAGGAGGAGGTAAGGGGAGGGGGAGATGATGGCAGGAGGAGGACCCAACAATCCCCACCCCCTACCCTTTATCTCTTCCCATAGTTCTGTTTTTGGTGCCGGAGGAGGCTAGCGTCAAGTCCCGTTTGCCGCAGTTAACGTCACGCATAAACGGTTACGGAGGGGTCAGGGAGGAAGAGGAAGGAAGGAGGAAGGAGGAAGGAGAGGAGGAAGGAGGAGGAGGAGGAAGGCATATCTCTCAGGAATATATCACTGGATGGAAATAAAGGAATAACACAAACCTACAGTACAAACACACACAAAGTCGAAAACCCCATAGAAATAACCCTACCTTAAGCTACCATCCATCCCCCTGTGGCTTGACACTTTCCTCCCATCACACTAATAGGGAGTGGGGAGTATATATATAATAGGTTGTGTTTACATTATAAGACCTCTGTCCCTCCCCTCACCCCTCCTCACCCCTCCCTTCACCCCTCCTCACCCCTCCCGAAGAAGGCGTACGACTGGTTGTAAGGACCTGCATTGGAGAGACAGCGTGACATAAAAGTGTTATATACGAGACACATGGATATAAAACGCGGTGATAGAAGCAGCTCCGAGTCGATGTTACTGCCTGGTTCATGTACAGTCTTCACCCCACTCTCCCTCCCACTCCCTCTACTCCCTCCCACTCCCTCTACTCCCTTGATGGCGGTCATGACACACACTAGTCTTGCTTTGTTTGACACTTTTGACTTTGAGAAGTAAATTCGAATTTCTTTTGTTTTTTAGTTTTAACTCGGGAAGAAAAACTCTGTGTGTTTTTTTTTTGATCTTTTAAGTTTGTAAAGTTTATAAGGTTGTCTTTGAAGTTCATTAAGTAGATATGAATAGTCCTGTTCCGACTCAATTCATTACTTAAGCTTGATAAATAGAAGAACTTAAGTAACCATTGGGTGTAGAAGTGACTTTTTTTATTGACTTTCTTATCCTTAGTAAGTGGCCCATCGTTAAGTGAATTATGCCTTGTGAGTGGCCCATCGTTGACTGAATTATGCCTAGTGAGTGGCCCATCGTTAAGTGTATTATGCCTAGTGAGTGGCCCATCGTTGAGTGAATTATGCCTTGTGAGTGGCCCATCGTTGAGTGAATTATGCCTTGTGAGTGGCCATCGTTAGATGAATTATGCCTTGTGGTGGCCCATCGTTAAGTGAATTATGCCTTATTGAGTGGCCATCGTTAAGTGAATTATGTACTTGTGAGTGGCCCATCGTTGATGAATTATGCCTTGTAGGTGGCCCATCGTTGACTGAATTATGCTAGTGGTGGCCCCATCGTTAAGTGTATTATGCCTAGTGGTGGCCCATCGTTAAGTGGATTATGCCTTGTGGTGGCCCATCGTTAAGTGAATTATGCGCTGTGAGTGGCCATCGTTGACTGAATTATGCCTGAGTGGTGGCCCATCGTTAAGTGTATTATGCCTGATGGTGGCCCATCGTTGAGTGGATGCCTTGTGAGTGGCCCATTGTTAAGTGAACAATTATGCTTTGTGGTGGCCCATTGTTAAGTGAATTATGCTTTGTGGTGGCCCATCGTTGACTGAATTATGCCTTGTGAGTGGCCCATCGTTGGTGGTCTTCTTGTGAGTGGCCCATCGTTGGAGTGAATTATGCCTAGTGAGTGGCCCATCGTTGAGTGAATTATGTCTAGTGAATGGCCGATATGTAAGTGACATGTTCCTAATAAGTGGCCCATCGTTGAGTGAATTATGCCTTGTGAGTGGCCCATCGTTGAGTGAATTATGTCTAGTGAGTGGCCGATATGCAAGTGACATGTGCCTAGTAAGTGGCCCATCATTGAATGAACTATACCTATTGAGTGACCTATCTGTAAGTAACATGTGCTTAGTGAGTGGCCCCATCCCTAGTGACTTATGTCTACTGAGTGGCCCATCCCTAGTGACTTATGCTTACTGAGTGACCCATTTCTAGTGAGTGGCCCCCATCCTCACTGAGCGGCCCCACCAACAACACGGTAGCATCAGCTGATAGCCTAAGGTTGGTAATGAAGAAGCGTTTGTTATACGTAAAGGAAGACTCATTTTAGCAATATTGCCTCCTTTATACCCCGCCACGTGTCGCCATTCTCTAATATATCATTCTACGTGAGAGTTTACCCCCCCCCCCCAGCTGGTGCTTTGTCAAGGCGGGTTTTTCAGTGTTTGTGGAGTAAATAAAATGATCGTACAATTTTTATTCAACTATCGTGGAGAGTTTCGGTAAGGACAGAGTGACTTAAGTTGGCGTTGATTTTTTTTATATTTATAAGTACGGTGTTTATTTTCTGTCTGTCTGTCTGTCTGTCTGTCTCTCAGCTCGCAACCATTAACTAAAAACTCCAGATGTTTTTAATTTCTAAGTGTCACTCATTCTGTCTGTCTGTCTGTCTGTCTGTCTCTCAGCCTGCAACCATTAACTAAAAACTCTAGATGTTTTTAATTTCTAAGTGTCACTCATTCTGTCTGTCTGTCTGTCTGTCTGTCTGTCTGTCTCTCAGCACACGATCATTTACTAATATCACAATTAAAAGCCATTAAATTAATTAAATAAATTCAACAGGACAACAATTCAACGAACAGCTCAAATGAATTACATATTGAAATCTAATTATATCGAAAATTAAGCTAAATTACATCTATTAGCATATTGCAATAAGTTCAACAGCCAAAGTATTGCACATTATTGCATCAAAATATCAATATAAACATCAATTATGGCGTGTCATTTTTGGGGAAGGTATTTGCATGAAAAGCATAAATTAAAAGATAACTCAATAACACTTCTTAACGTCATTAACTTCCTGCTTGTTGAAGGTTCACAGTCAACCAGACACGGAGAGTGAATGAGGAGGTGGAGGAGACGGGAATAACGGAGAATAAGAGAGTAGAGATTGACGAAAATGATGCAGAGAGAGAGAGAAAGAGAGAGAGAGAGAAAGTAGATATAAGCCTAACTTAACCAAACACTAACCTAACCTAACCTAACCTAACTTAACCAAACACCAACCTAACCTAATCTAACCTAACCTAACCTAATCACAACCTAACCTAACCTAACAACTTAACCAAACACTAACCTAACCTAACCTAACCTAACCTAACCAAACACTAACCTAACCTAACCTAACCTAACCTAACCTAACCAAATTCTTAAAACATATCGACAGTGAAAGTATAACATTGACAGACTGACCCTAACTCTGTCTCACCTGTCGTGTTTATTGTCACACCTGTCTAATTATATGACTGTCTCTTTGTCTGTTAGTGTACAACGATCTCCCTGTGACTGTCTCTCTGTCTCTCTCGGTTTAAGTGACTGTCTCTCTTCAGCTAGTCTAGTCTCGGATAGAATTCAGGATACGATTAAAATGTACATACTAGGCGGGTGTACATTTCCACAGAGTACACAGGAGTACATTTTTTCTGGTCTGGAGTGTTACAATAGCGTTACGGAGTTTGTTCTAACGTGGAATAAATTCAAATGGTAACGATTGTAATTTGCATCATTGTAGTGTGTGTGTATAGATGGAGGGAGGAGGGGGTGAGGAGAGGGTGGAGAGGGGTAGGGGTGAGAGAGAGAGGGGAGAAAGAGAAGGGTAGGGAATGGAAAGAGATAGGGGAGGAGATAGAGAGGGGGAAGGGAGGGATGGAGAGAGATGGATAGAGAGGAGAGAGGGGAGAGAGAGAGAGAGAGAGGAATGGAGGAGAAAGAGAGGATTGGAATAGAATGACTAATTTCTTGTAACTAAATTAGTGATTAAAAGTTATTCTCTCTCTCTCTCTCTCTCTCTCTCTCTCTCTCTCTCTACCTGTCTGTGTCTGTCTATCTGTCTGTCTGTCTGTCTGTCTGTCTGTCTGTCTGTCTGTCTGTCTGTTACCGCACTCGAGAGATCACAAAAAGCCAAACAGCTATCACACACACACACACACACACACACACACACACACACACACACACACACACAGCCTTCAAATCAACCAAGCGTCCCATATACCTGAGGGCTGGTTTAAAACACTAAACCACATAACATGACCTGTTTTAATGGACCACTGGGTAGTAAAACGAAGCACATTATACGAGGGGATATAACCTGTACCTTGATATACTCTGGGGGTATAACATGGTGTTTTATTGGGAGCTGAATCTTTATTACACCGAATGAATGTTTTGGTAGGGTGGGGAGGGGAGGAGGAGGGGGGAGGGGGGAGGGGGGGGTCGGGTGGAGGGGGAGGGGGGGTGGGAGTGGGTCGTGGTGGAGGTGGGAGGGGAGAGGAGGGTGGGTCGAGGTGGGAGGGGAGAGGAGGGTGGGTCGTGGTGGGAGGGGGAGGAGAGGTGGGTCGAGGTGGGAGGGAGAGGAGTTAAGAATGAAAGGATTGAGTAAGGAGAGGGAGGTAGGTGAGGAGAATGCTTGAGGGGAGAATGGGAAGAGACACAGGGGAAGGGATAGAAAGGGGAAGGGGGGATGGAAGGAGGGAGAGGGGGACAAGAGAAGGAGGAAAGAGGAATTAGGAGAAGAGGAAGAAGTGGGATAGATAATGTTTAGCTTGAGCGTGATGTGATGACGTGATGACGTGTTGTGATGTGTGACGAGTGATGACGTGTTGTGTGTGTGACGAGTGATGACGTGTTGTGATGTGTGTGACGAGTGATGACGTGTATGTGTGACGAGTGATGACGTGTGTGTGATGTGTGTGACGAGTGATGACGTGTTGTGATGTGTGACGAGTGATGACGTGTTGTGTGTGTGACGAGTGATGACGTGTTGTGATGTGTGTGACGAGTGATGACGTGTTGCGTGTGTGTGACGAGTGATGACGTGTTATGATGTGTCTGAATGTTTATTGATGTTTAAAGTAATGTTTATGGAAGTGATCCGTACTAAACATATTGCTCAGGTGTTAAGAAAGGAATGTTGATATGACGTGTACAGGTAAATGTTTAATGGGACGTGTACAGTGATGGATGGAGGAGGGTAGAACGGTGGCAGGGAGGGAGGGAGAACGATTGAGGGAGGGAGGGAGGGAAAGATTAGAGGCAGGTAGGGGTAAGTGGGAATGAGGTGGGAGAGGGAGAGGGGGAGGGAAGAGGGAAAGATTGGGGGGAGGTTGGGGGAAGTGGGAAGGATTGAGGGAGGGAATGTAGGAGGGAAGGAGGGAAGTGAGGGAGGGAAGGAGGGAGGGAGCACTCTAGTATCTTCCTCCGTCACTTCCGGCTGCCGGCCATAACTCTGCAGCCTCACCATCTTCCTCTCATGAAGAAACCCGGAGCGTGGAGCATTAATGGGGTGCGGAGCCTTAGTGGAGCCTAGAGTATTAGTGAAGTATTAATGGAGGTTAGAGTAGTAGTGGAGCATTGGTGGAGTGTAATGGTGTCAGTGGATTATTGATGAAGCTTAGAGAATTGGTGGAGCATTGGTGGAGCATTGGTGGAGCTTAGAGTAATAGTGGAGCCTCAGTGAAGCCAAGAGCAATAGTTGAGCACTAGTGGAGCCTAGAGTATCAGTGGAGCATTAGTGAAGCCTAGATTATTAATGGAGCATCGGTTGATTACTGAACCTCTAATGAAACACCCATCATTTCACTGGAACCTTAATGGAGCATGAAATATTAGTGGAGCATTGGTGTAGCTTAAAGAACTACCTGTGCTTTAATTAACGACACTAAATTCTGTTAAAGATTATTCCTGGGTTATCGTAAATAAACATCAACTGCAATAAATTCTCTAAAAATAAATATTTACATCCGGGAATCGGTAATAGATGCATTAAATTCTCGTATAGGAAGATCCGATTAACTTGATAAATATGTGACAAATGAAGGATAAATAAAAGCGCTTCAGCTCACACTTGGCTATACATGAATTATAGACACCGTGACTTGGATTCCCCGGGATGGACAAACAAAAGAGGATCAGATTTTCAACTTGGCACCTAACACAAACTGATTTTAGGTATTGATGACTAAGCTTATTACATATCTGCGAAATAAAGCCTTTCTGGTGATAAGTTTAAGCTTATGTTAATCTGGTGTTTCGTATTAAAAGATAAGTTTTATATTTCTCATAAATCAAAACCGACGTCTGTTTGGATAAGATTTAGTTACTTATACTATAGATGACGTAAACGAAAATAAATATAGACGAACTTTAACCTCAATAAAAAAAAATAATGAAAATCGGAGCGCTGGTAAATACATCACAGAGAATGTTATTTACACAGTTCACGAAGCATGTCTTATAGGCTAAATAAAAAGAAAAACACCCCTAAATACTTTTTTCCTTATTTACATATTGAATAATTACCCTTGTAGCATTGAGCGAAGCGTAGTTTATAGATGCAATCGAATTATAAACAAAATAAATAAATAAAACACTGGGTTGTCCTTCAAAACAAAAGACTATCGGGGGTGTTTATATCAACAACAAGACCTTGAGAGTATTGGAAACCGCTTGTAGATGTTCGTAGAAAAGTAGACCTGAAAAAAAAACACTGATGCATCACCCAAGTCCTTAAATCCTTGTTAAAATAATCGGATCGCGCCTATTATGGAACCCGTCCGAGCTCTAAGTTACTTAGGTGGGGGCAGGGTTAATGGGGTTGTTGAGGGGCAGGGATGGAGGATGGAGGAGGTGAGGGGGTCAGGGATAGGGAGGGACGCAGGGTATTGGCCATGGACAGAGGAGAGAGAGAGATAGAGGATAGAGAGAGAGAGAGAGAGAGAGAGAGAGAGAGAGAGAGAGAGAGAGAGAGAGCTTATAAATACTTCGACAAATATCATAACCGAGTATAATTTAATTTTACATCACAATACTTACTCTTCATTAAGACAAAAGAAGATCAGGCGGAGTATAAGTGACAAAACCAAACAATTTCTAAAACCCTTTCTGCTGAGGTACTGTATTAAAGACTCGATCAAAACAATATTGGACCAAAGTAGTTTATAAATATGTAATAAAACAAACTTAGTAATGACTCACTGCGTAGATTACAACAACAACATGAAAACAATAAGGTATAGAATAGAGTTTAAATAAGAGAGCATCGAAATAATAAAGTTATTATTCGAAGGTTTTCCATCCATAACAAAAGACAAATCAGATGAGGTATCTAGATGGACTTGAACGATATCAAAACATTATGTTCAAAGTCAAGCACGAGTAGAATCGATCTTAAGGTGGTGTGGTGGTCAAGTGGATACAACGTTCACATTCTTTCCTTAGGGTCGTTCGTTCACACCCAAGAGACCTCTAGTTCACCGGGCTGTGAAGGGCTACCTGATTTTACCGCTGGGAAAGGTAAAAAAAAAAAAGTATGGCGGGTGAGTGTAATACCGGATCACCAGGTAAATAAAATCCACTTCTACGTTCAATATCGACTATAAACACTTAAATCCCCTATATTTCCATCCAATGTAATCAATAAAGTATAAAACACCTTACCAAGTAGCATCAAAACACTTAAACAATAATAATAAAAAAAATATATAAACTCTACAAATCCAGTGTTTTTCTGAACAGACAGACGAAAGAGGATCGGGAAGTATTACGAGAGGGAATCCAATCCTTCGCCAGAGTAGCCTAAGTCTCAGGTAATGGAGTTAATATGGTAATGGTGTGTCATACTTGGGCTTAGGGCCATCAACAACGCTCTTGCCTGTTGAGTTGAAGCAGATTGTGGGACAGGACGGGGGAGAGAGAGAGAGAGAGAGAGAGAGAGAGAGAGAGATGGATGACATGTGCGTGTAGGGGAAGGAGAAAGATGAAAAAAGTGAGAGAGAGAGAGAATGTGTGTATGAGAGACAAGGAGAAATTGAGGATGTGTGTGTGTGTATGTGTCATCACCACCCCCTGCTCTCTCTCTCTCTGTCTCTCTCAGTACCCCCGCCTCGTGTATATCACAGGTCAAGGGTCAGGTCAGCCCCTTAACACCTTATTTGACATGGGAGGTAAAAAAAAAACTCTCACTATCTTGACCTAACCGGACTGTTGCTTTTTATCTCCTCTTCCTGTATTCCTCCTTCGTAGAGAGAGAGAGGGAGAGAGAGAGAGAGAGAGAGAGAGAGAGAGAGAGAGAGAGAAAATGTCGATTACCACAGAGCTATGGAGGCTTAAGCACTAGGGCCGTTAGTCAAGCTGTAATGGTGGTGGCGATAGTGGTGGTGGTGGTAGGTGCTGGTAGGTGGTGGTGGTGGTGATGGCGGTAGGTGATTGTGGTAATAGTGGTAACAGTAGTGGTATTTTACGTATATTTACACTATAGGTATCGTATGTGTGTGTGTGTGTGTGTTGATATATAAAAAACACAAACCAAATACGACAAGCGGGCGGAGTCAAAACAAACAAACGAATGTCTCCCTTAAAGCAGAGAAAACGAGCAACCAAGACGGGGAAGAAGAATCATTCGAAAAACGTCAAGTGTGATCTTCTTTTGTTTCCCGAGCAATAAGTGCTGATCAGAGCGTGTCGGATCCCCTTGATCGTCACAGGGGAAGGGATTGGCTACGACAACCCACTGGTAACACCCGTTTCACTTTTGTTTGTCTGAGGGTGGCGGGATGAGGAGAGTCGTGCGTCTATAGTTCGCGGGTTTGTTTACGTTTTACGCTAACTTATAATAAGGGCGGGTTTATTTAGGAGTTTATTTTTAGCGGTTGATTTCTTATTTTATTCTGTGATTAATTGTAAAGTTCTCTCTCTCTCATTTCTTTCTTTGTCTCTCTCTCTCTCTCTCTCATTTCTTTCTTCTCTCACCTTCTTTCTCTCTCTTCCTCACTGTTCAAGGCTCTCTCTCTCTTTTGACCTCCGTGAGAAAAATATTGTGTTGACAGCTTTATCTTATCTATGAATCTCTCTCTCTCTCTCTTTACCCATCCTAAGAAGAGCCTGGAGATGACGGGTCAGTGTTATCTAGGAAACTCTGTCTGTCTGTCTGTCTGTCTATCTGTCTGTCTGTCTGTCTGTCTGGCGTCTTGTGTCATCTGATAGTGTCTTGATGAATACTCTTATTGGCTTTTTATTTCTAGTTAAGTAGATCCTTCCCCCCCCTTGTCTCCTCCCTTGTCACCCCTCCCTTGTCTCCCCCTCCCTTGTCACCCCTCCCCTTGTCTCTCCTTGTCCCTTCCCCCCTTTGTCTCCCCTCCCTTGTCACCCCCTCCCTTGTCTCCCCTCTCCCTTGTCTCCTCCCTTGTCTCCCCCTGTCTCTCCCAGTTCCTTCGTCTCCCAGCTCCTCTTGTCCCCCATTATTTCTCTTCCCCTCCTTTCCCTTCCTCGTATCCTCTATCTCTCTTTCCCTTCATCTCCACTACCCCCTCTTTCTTCTCTCTCCCCTCCTCTTCCATTCCACTCTACTATCCTCTCCCATCTCCCTCCCTCCCCCTCCCTCCCATCCCCATAGGAAGTAATTAAAGGAGAAATATCTATGGAAAAAAGTAACCAGGAAATGAATGAAAGAAGGTAGAGAGAGAGAGAGAGAGAGAGAGAGAGAGAGAGAGAGAGTCATCCAGACGCTCACAAATCCCTGATAAAGACAAGAGTTTCCGCCACACATCTGGGAGAGGGAGAGGGGGAGGGGAGAGTGAGGGAAAATAGGGAGAGTGAGGGAGAATAGTGAGTGAGGGAGTATAAGGGAGTGTGAGGGAGAGTTTGGAGAGTGGGGAGTGTGGGAGGGAGAGAGAATAGGGAATGAAAGAGAGAGATAGAGAGAGAGAGGGAAGAGGTGTACTAGAGGGAAGGGAAGACCTTAGGAGACCTAGAGAGAGGGGAGGAGAACGTTAAGGAGAGAAGAGGAAGAAGCAGGGAGGGTGGGGAGAGGGGGAGAGAGGGAGAGAGGGAGAGAGAAGCTCACGTCTCCCTGATTCGCTGACTCTTATCAAGGAACAGGTCAATGGGAGGGGCGTGTGATAGCGAAGTTAAAGGAGGATGAGAGGGGGGATGAGAGGGGGGAGATGAATAAGGCAAGAGGGATGGGAAAGGGAGAGGGATTATATGGTGAGAGATGAGGTGTGAAGTAAGGCATTTGTGGGAGAGGAGAGGGAATGAGACGGGTGAGAGGGGAGTAAAAAGAGAGGGATAGAGAAGGGAGATAAAGAGGAATGAAGTAAGAGGGGAGGAGTGAGAGATACAGAGAGGGAGTGAGTGTGCTTGGGAGACTTAGTGAAAGTGAGAGAAAGGCAAACAGAAGGATAGAAAGGGATGAAAACAAATGACTTACGAAGCAAAATAGATGAGAAGAGGAGAAAGTGAAGGTGAAAGCAAATAAAAACCAAAAGATAGGAGAGGAGACGAGAGGAGAGGAGAGGAGAGGAGAGGAGAGGAGAGGAGAGAGGGAGAGAGAGGAGCTGGCTATGTTTACCTACGCCTCGTCATTTAACAGTTCTGGATCAAACAGACAAGGCCATTTTTACCAACTGGATTATTGTGCCATATTGCCAGGAACTTCTGCTTAAGGGACGACTTGCTGGAGATAAGGTGAGGGTGGTGAGGGAGACTGGGTGAGGGAGGTGGTGAGGGTGAGGGATGGAGGGTGGAGGTGAGGGATGAGAGGAAGGAGGTCAAGGGAGGTGAGGATGAAGGAGATGAAGGAGGGATGAGTGGAGGTGAAGGAGGGGATGCGGAGAGATGAAGGGTGGGGGGAGGGAAGGATGAGGGAGGTAAGGGAGGGAGGGAGAAAGGTGGTCTGGCAGCAGTGGACGTTTTTCGGGCCCAACTTATCGTTCATCCAGGTGGCTGCCGGCAAAGATGTTTTGATTTATATTTTTCTGAGGCCAATTTGTGGTACGTCAGGGTCTGCTTCAGCCAGTGGTGTTCAGTCCAATGAGAAGCTTATCTGTGTTTAGTTTCCTGTAGACCGACATTATGATTGGCTCCTCCGTCTAGCAGTTGTCTTGGGGGATAATTTAGAGGTTCATTCGGACCAATATGTCAATAACACTGTATCTGGATCATACGCCTGGCAGAGACGTTTAGCACAACATATCGTTCTTACACTCTGTTCTTACACCTGATTTATACGTCTGGCAGAAGATTTTTATTCCATTTAAGCATTATTATTCTTATATAAACTACCAATACAACATACACCATAATCTTTTATACCATAGATTGACCCAAATTATTGTTTTCCTTTGACGGTGGCAGCGATACCAAGCCCAAATGATCGTACTGCAGAAACAATAACAGGTCAAAAAATCCCGCAAGTTACCATAAGTATTTGCGTCTCTATCATTATTCTCTGATCACTACGACAGACTCACTATGATGATAGATATAGGAGTTACCGTAAAGTTGAGATTATACATACACAGATACATAGTCGACGTATATATGTATAAATGTTTGTATGTGTATATAAAACTAGAGAGAAATAATTACAATAATTCCTTATCTAAATGGAATTATATGTAAATTTTACTATAAATATCAAGTCAATATCCCGTAGCGGCAAATAACAATCCTATTGGAATATTCGTAATGCTTCCGATATTCACCCTGCTTCGAATACTCGTCCTATTTCGGGTACTTATAATTTTGCTTTGAATACTTATAAAATCTATTGAAATATTCACCCTATTTTGAATATTTATCAAATACCTCAAATTAATACTCAATATTTTGGGAATACTCATCACTTTGCTTCAACTAAATACTCAAACTGCTTCCCTTACCAATATGTTTCGAATATTTAAACCAGCTTCGAATATCCCATAAGACAAATATCCTTCCTCTGACCTGTTCCCTCCCCTTTAAGGTGTACTCAAAGCCCATTTTGAGGTCTATTCCAGACTTGTTCGAGCCACTATATATCTCTTTCATAATGTATTCGAATTTTCACGTCAAAGATTCATTCAGCGTTTGAATTTGTGAAGGGAATTTATAGGTGTTGGTGCGTATTTGTAAGGTGTGTATGTGTGTGTTTGTAAAGGTGTTTTAATGTGTTTGTAGATATATTAACACGGTATATTCTCCCTAAAATTCCAAAATATGGACTAAGTATAGATGTATATCCAGTTGTAGACCATGAGAGAACAGTGAGCTTCATGGTATATATCAAAGACCATTCCTCAGGTATATATCAAAGACCATTCCTCAGGTATATATCATCACAAAGTCCCAAACTGTTTCAATTCCCTCCTCGAGTCACAAGCTGTTTCGAATCCCTTTCATTGTCTCAGAAACAGTGTCGGATCGCTCAAGCTTTCATAGGTTTGAAGCTTGTAATCTTGAAGACAGGATTTGAGACGGTCCATCTGTCTATCTCTATCTCTCTCTCTGTCTCATGGCTGTGTCTCTAATCTCTCTCACTGTAATTGTCATTTCTCTAGATCCTGTTTCTAGTTTGGTGTTCATAAGTAATTAATATATAAGCGAACCTCCGGAACAACACAGTAAATACTCATCACAGAAAACTTGTTTCCGTTTTTCTTTTAAAGGGGAACTAAAATGGAATAGTTTTTGTTGGGGTGGAGTTTTTGTTCCTGTCTGTCTGTCTGTCTGTCTGTCTGTCTGTCTTCAGAATAACACGAAAATCGGTTTGTGTATTACCACCAAACTTGTTAAACTTGATCAACAGTTGTAAAGGTCCAGTTTCCAAATCGCTCCCAAACTGACCAAAGTGTTGCCATGGTAACAGTTTTTTTTAGGGAGTTAAAGAAAACGGTGACACAAGACAGTTTTCAGGGGTAACTAATTTGATATTTTTTATCCTGCCATGGTAACGGTTCGTGGGTAGGATGTGTATCTGTTCGTGTGAAGTTAAATTTTGTCTTCATTCATAGATCACATACATAACACTGTACTTAAGGCAGAGGGTGAAGAAGAAGGGAGAGGGGGGAGGGAGGGAGGGAGGGAGGGAGGGAGGAGGGTTGTAAGTGAGGAAATTAGAAAGGTAGGGAGAAGGTAAGGCAAAGGAAGGCGTTTGAGTGGTAAGGGAGGGAATGAGGACGGGAAGGGAGAATAGGGGATGAAGTTACAGTGATAAGGAAGGGAACTAGGAAGACGTAAGGTTATAAGGGAAAGTAGGGGAAGGGAGTTGGAGTAATAAGTAAGGGAACTAAGGGGTAGGAAGAGTAGAGGAGGAAATCAAAGGGACTATTCAACCTCCCTCCCCCTCCCTCGTCTATAATGGAGGGACAAGCGATGACATTAGGTCGACTTCCCCATCTCTTTACTGCTTATCTAATGCCTTATGGCTTCCCTGAGGTGGCTGACGGGTCCCGAGGGAGAGGGAGAGCAAGGAGAGAGGGGAGAGGGAAGAGGGGAGAGGTGTAGGTGAGATGGATGGTGCTGAGAAGGAGGGAGCTTGTGAATGAGAGGAAAGGGGGAGGGGAGATAGAGAGGAGAGTGAGATTAAGAGGAAAAGAAGGGAGAGAGAGGGAAAAGTGGGATAAAAAGGAAAGGGAGAGGAGAGATAAAGGGGGAGAGTAGTGTGGTGAGGAAGTGCCACATTCTCCCTATTTCCCCCACCTCCCCTTACTCCCCCCCCCACCTCCCCCACCTCCCCTTAATTTCACCAGAACGTTAAATAGTAATAAGGTGGGTTTATCCCCCTCATAACACAGCAGGGGGGGAGGGGGTTATTACTCCATCTCCCACCCTCACCACCCCTCACCACCCCTCATCACCCGTCACCACCCCTCATCACCCGTCAGTTTCTGTTATGTATTCTGGTTGTGTATGGTGTATATTAGCCGTGTATTGCCTATTGTATACACTATAACCATAACAATACCATCACCATTAACATCACCGTCACCATACTATTACCATCACTATCACCACCTATTCACCATCACTAAACCATCTCCATCATACATACCATTACCATCACCACACCCCATCACCAACTCACCATTAACATCATCATCACTACACCATCATCATCACTACACCATCATCATCACTACACCATCATCATCACTACACCATCATCATCACTACACCATCATCATCACTACACCATCATCATCACTACACCATCATCATCACTACACCATCATCATCACTACACCATCATCATCACGGCATCATAGAAAGATTAGTAGAGAGAGGTTAAAAATCTTGGCAGTGGAGAGCTATGGTCGCCAATCCTCTGACATCTAGATTGCTACCTTTGTTACCCAGCCATACATCCCATACATCCCAGCCATACATCCCAGCCATACATCCCAGCCATACATCCCAGCCATACATCCCATCCCAACCATACATCCCAGCCATACATCCCAGCCATACATCCCAGCCATACATCCCAGCCATACATCCCAGCCATAATCCCATACATCCAGCATACACCCAACCATACATACCCAGCCATACATCCCAACCATACATCCCAGCCATACATCTCAGCCACATCCCAGCCATACATCCCAGCCATACATCCCAGCCACATCCCAGCCAATACATCCCAGCCACATACCCAACCATACATCCCAGCCATACATCCCAACCATGTGTTCTAACCGTTGTATCGTTGAACACACCCTCTGATATAGGAAGGAGGGTGGGGAGGGAGAGGGTGGGAGAGGGGTGGGGAGAGGTGGGGGAGAGGGTGGGGGGTCACGTTTTCTAATTAAAGGTGCGTTATGCTCCAACTTAGTTAATCTGGGAGGTTAATACTCTGTGGGTGAATTTGTGGGATGGGTTGCCTATCCTGAAGATCAGAACGAGACAAGTTTCATCCTCGTCTAAAGTTATGTGTGTGTGTGTGTGTGTGTGTGTGTGTGTGTGTGTGTGTGTGTGTGTGTTTTCATTATTTTCTCTTATCTAAATCCTTCTCTCCTTATTCCTTATTTATTAGCCTTTATTTCTCTCTTTTACACAATAACATTATAAATCAATACCACATTTTTCATCCAAGTTTCCATAATTATTCGTTCAAATACCCCTCACCCCCCCCACCTCCCAACCCCTATCCATCACCCCTACCCCAACCAACACACCACCCCAAAAAAATAACCTAACCTAATTTTTTCACACCTTTATCTATTCCAAATTAAAACATAAATACCAGTCCTCTTACAATTAAATTTCACAGACTAAAATCGAGTATTAATAGATCGTTCTTTTGATGAGAGTAAAAATATATATCAGTATATTAAAGTATGAAAAAGTCAAAGTATAGAGAGTTGGTATTCACTCATATCAAAGGAAGTAGTTTTTGTCAACACTGTGTTACTGACTGACTCGTTTACTGAGAGAGATTTTTTTACTAGCCAGATGATGATTCTTAATACACTATAATGCAAGTGACTTATTTTGATGGTGTGCCTTTATAGTGTTTTATGGTGTTTACTGGGAGATGTATAGTGCATCACCTGAAGATTAGGCACCCACAGGTAATATAGTGTGATGATTAAACACTTTAAAACCTAACCTAACCTAACCTAACCTAACTAACCTAACCTAACCTAACCTAACCTAAGCTAACCTCCAAATCAGGTAAAAATAATCTTGGAGTGGCTAATCTTCAGGTAAGCTTGCATAACATTTTTCAGTCTTATGCGACCTTGAAGCTTGATCTTTTGACATTGAATATATACTGTATGGACGCCGAAGAGGTTGCCATGGTGACTGTATATACCAAGTTTAAACGCTGTGGGTCATGTAGCTATTAAGATATATCTTATAAACATACTTAGAATATACATACATACATACACACACAGATACATACATACTGTACATACATACATACATACATACATACATACATACATACATACACACACAGATACATACATACTGTACATACATACATACATACATACATACATACATACATACATACATACATACATACTGTACATACATACATACATACATACATACATACATACATACATACATACATACACACATGCATACATACATACATACTGTACATGCACACATGGATACATACATACATACATGCATACATACATACATACTGTACTTACGTGCATGCATACATACATACATACATACAAACATATATCCACTTAAAACATATTTTTACCCAACAAAATTTACTAAAATACATTAGAGAAAAAGCAAATAACATCCAAAAATATCATCAAAGCTTAAAAATGAAAAGTTTCTCTGGTATTAACAGATGAGGAAAAGCTTAATGAAAAACTTGTCAAAAAGCTTTATGATAAAAATACGACTTTCTACTGTCTGTGTAAAATGATTTGATTATGATAATTGAATTTTAAAACTTCATTTATATTAATGACTTTACTGGACAATTTTTTTTTTTTACGAATATATATTTTTTTTCTCTTGGTAATAAATCACGTTTTTTTATTTTTTTGGTTATGATCTAAGGAGTGATGGTTAGGTTGTTATTGTATGTTTATTTTATATTTATTTTTTAATTGTTTCTCAGTCTATTTTTTTATTTGTCTTTATGGATGTCTATTTTTCTTTGTTTATTTTTAAGTGTTTATATTTGTTTCTGGTCTGTCTGTCTTTCTTGTCTCTCTCTGTCTCTCTCTCTGTTTTAATTCAGAAAAGCACGTACGATTTTTCACCATCCTCTCTCACTACAATGCAGAACACCGTACTTGCTCTCTTCCCCTCTTCTTCCCTCCTCTATTCCCCTCGTCTTTTCCCCTTCTCCTCCATCCTCTCCTCCCTCCACTTCTCCTCCTTCCCTTCCTCGTCCTCTTTCATCTCTCCTCCCTCCTTTCGTTCCTTTCATCCTTCTCTTCCCTTCCTCCACTCGTCTTTTCCCCATTCCTCTCTTCTCTCCTTCTTCCTTTCTTCCTCTTTCTCCCCTCTTCCCTCTTCCTCCTCTCCTCTTCCTTCCCTTCCTCTCCTTCCCACAACTAGCCATTCCTCTCAGCGGTGAGTTAAGGTCCCCTCATGTGCTACAAAATTGCCCCAAACGGTAACAGTCTCACCTGGAGGGAGCGATTAAGTGCGATCACCTAGCCCAGGTTTTTCCCCGCGTCTAACCACCAACACCTTTACACACCTTTACCTCTACCCCCCTCCCCCACCTCTCTTCCCCCACTCACTCAATCAGCTGATGAATAGTTACCAAATAGGGATCACCACTGATTTAATGAGATTTTACTTTCACTTAGAGAGATGACTAAGGGGTGAAAATGAGTAAAAGATGGAGTTAGGTTAATGTTTTGGATAGTGTTGGTTACTGGATAAGGTGTTGGAGGTGTGTTTGAGTGATTGATCTGGTCAGGATAATAAAACATTGGATATATTATTTTAGTTTATATATTTGATACTTAATGGATAAAGATGAAGAACAGATAGTGTGTGTGTTGTGTGTGTGTGTGTGTGTGTGTGTGTGTGTGTGTGTGTGTGTGTGTTTTAGTCGTTTGAAGGTATCGCGTGAACTATTGCGCTTTACACTGAATTATGGTTTATACATACATACATACATACATACATACATACATACATACATACACAGAGAAGATAGTAGTCTCAGGGAAGCGTAACAGTGTTGGTCAATCTCTTCGTTGCTTTGGAGAGGAAGGTGGGGGAAGAGTGAGGGGGAGAGAAGGGAGGAAGGAGGGAGAGAGGGAAGAGGAAGGACAGAAGGGAGAGGAAGACAGAGAAAATTATCCCTCAATAAAATACATGAAACAAAAACCCCAAAAATCAATTCCCAAAAACCTGAAATATAACACAAAGTCTTAATTCAATAACCCTAACACATAAACAATCCGTGATAAAGAAGACAATAAGACACAAACATGATAAACAATGTAGAATAATAAAACAAAGTAAACGAGTGTGACAACCAATTAAACTGGACATTATTCTCTTCATTATGGCGGAGACAACAATGCTTATTATGGCGCGCAACACATCTTAATTACATGGAAACAAAGCTCCTCATTTTGGCGCGAGACACAATGCTATCTTGGCGGGAAACCCAATAATTTCCATATTTTGGCGGGAAAACCACCAACCCCGCCTCCTCTTCATATTTTGGCGGGAAAAGCAACAACCCTTCATATTTGAGCGGGAAAACTAACAGCACTCCCTCTTCTGGCTACAAAGGGAAATTCGTTCTCTGTTTTGGCGAGAATATCAACGATCCTGGCTCTTTTGGCGGGAAAACCAACAACGCGCTCTATTTTGGCGGGAAAACAATGGCGGTCGGCACTAAATTGGTTTCCCGGGATTTGTAATGGTCAGTACTCGTCTGTCTGAGGTGGGTTAAGCCTCTCTCCGGCTTTGTTTTAATTTGTTTTATAAAAGAGATAAACAGGGAAAGGGTAGTAAAGGGGTAAGAGTGAGAGGAAGAAAGAAGAGATGAGGGAGGAGATAGAGAGAGAGAGAGAGAGAAGAGAGAGAGGCAGTTGTTTACATAGAGATATATAAGTGCCTAGACGGTGTTCTATTGTTGTAGCGATCTTAATGCTGGAGGTTTTTCCAGTCTCTCTCTCTCTCTCTCTTCTTTCCATGATGTATAGTGGCAGACAGTGTTACCACTCTAGGGCAGCAGACAGTACCCAAGGGCAGCTACATAACATCGGTCAAGGTATTATAGATAAAATATATTTGACCATTAAAATATTTTTCGTCCCGATATTTTTTTTTTGTATTTCTGAAGATTTAAGAATAGGGGACAGACTCTCTCTCTCTCTCTCTCTCTCTCTCTCTCTCTCTCTCTCTCTCTCTCTCTCTCTTTTTCTCATTCTCCTCAGCTTCTCCTCTGCTACTCATTAACCTTCTCCCCACTCTCTCAAACCTTCTCCCCACGTCTCCCTTATCTCCCCCCACTATTCCCCACTCTCTCCCCACATCTCTCACATATCTCTCCCACTCTCTCCCCACCCTCTCCCCCATGCAACCCCTATCTCCCCTACTCTCCCCCCACCCTCTCCCACACCCTCTCATGCACCCCCTACCTCCCCAACCCTCCCCACACCCCTCTCATGCACCCCTACCTCCCCAACCCCTCCCCCACCCTCTCCCCATACACCCCTATCTCCCCAACCCTCCCCACACCCTCTCCCCATACACCCCCCTATCTCTCTCCCCACACCCTCCCACACCCTCTCCCCATGCACCCCCCTATCTCCTGCACTCTCCCACACCCTCCCCCACACCCTCTCCCCATACACCCCCTATCTCCCCACTCTCCCCCACACCTCTCCCCACACACCTCTCCCCACACCCTCTCCCCAGGCACCATGTGATTGGCAGTTCTCACATCGTATGCTGGAGGAAACATCCGGGATCTCTCAGGGTAAGACCTTAGCTGAGATTTTCTACAATGGACCGTATTGTTTCGTTCGTCATCGCTCGATCTGTGTAGTTAAAGCGTCTATATGAACTCTGATGGACGAAGAATTTTGGAAGTGGTGAGATTCTGGCCACACTGTCTGCGGACCAGGCTTATTTGCAGGTGCGTACATGGTATTAAGTGGGGGGGAGGTGAGAAGGGGAGGAGGGAGAATGAGAGAGGAAGAGTGAGAAGGAGGGGAAGAGGGGAAGGTGAGGAAGAAGAAGGAAGGGGGTGAGGAGAAAGGGGAGGGAAGGAAGGTGAGGAAGAGAAGGGAGGGAGGAGGTGAGGAAGAAGGGGAGGAGGAGAAGTGAAAGGGAGGGAGGAGTGAAAGAGAAGAGGGAGGAGGAGAGAATGAGGAAGGAAGGGTGAGGAAGAAAGGGAGGATGAGGAAGAAGGGGGAGAGAGGAGAAGGGGAGAAGAGAAGGGGAGGGAGGAGAGGTGAGAAGAGAAGGGAGGGGGGGTGAGGAAGAGAAGGGGAGGGAGGAGGGAGGTGAGAGGAGGAGAGAAAGAGAGGGAGGAGAGGGGAGGTGAGAAGAGAGAAGGGGAGGGAGAGGGGAGGTGTGAGGAAGAAGGGAGGGAGAGGGAGGTGAGGAAGAGAAGAGAGAAGGGGAGGGAGGAGGAGGGAAGGGAAGGAGAAGAGAGGAGTGAGGAAGAGAAGGTGAGGGGGAGGAGGTGAGGAGAAGGGGAGGGAGAGGAGGTGAGGAAGAGAAGGAGGGAGGGGAGGTATAAAGAAGGGTAGGGTGTGAGGAGGGATAGAGGATGGAGGTAGTAGGGGAAGTAACTCATTGTATTCGAGGGGTTAAGACATCATGCTCAAAGGGGTTTAATTATGCATTATATTATTACAACAGACTTATTGGAATATTGTTTGAATTTTATAGGCTAATAGAAATTCTGGTCTAAATACCTGGGAAAAAATCTAAATTCTTGTCTAAATTCCTGGAAAATTTTCAAAATTTTGTCTCAATGCCAAGAAAAATATTGATATTCTGGTCTAAATTCTTGTCTAAATTCCTGGAAAACTGTCAAAATTCTGGTCTGAACTCCAAGAAAAATGTCGAAATTCTGGTTCTAAACTGCTGGGGAAAGTGACAGATGTTGGAGAATTTCCGACAACTGGTTAAATGTGACACACACTCGTTCGTCCGTAATCCACTGCTGCTGTCGAGGACTCTAAACCATTCCCATTCGAAGCAGAGTCGTGAGGTGTATTGACTCCGGTACCTAGCAAGACTGAATTCTATTGTCCTGTGAAACTGTGTCCTGAGTGTATTTTGAGTGTGTCTTGAGTGTATTTTGAGTGTGTCTTGAGTGTATTTTGAGTGTGTCTTGAATGTTTTTTGAGTGTGTCTTGAGTGTGCTTTAAGTGTGTTCTGGGGGATATTTAAGTATGTTTTGAATGTGTCCTGAGTGTATTTTGAGTGTGTCTTGAATGTTTTGAGTGTTACTTGAGTGTGTTTTGAGTGTATCCTGAGTGTTTTGAGTGTAGCCTAAGTGTTCTGAGGGAATCCTGAGTATATCCTGTCTTAGATGTGTTCTGTATGCATTTCGAGTGTGTTCCTGAGTGTGTCCTGAGTGTGTTTTGAGTGTCTTGTAATGTGGATTGACGTTGTATATATTGTGCATGAAAAATAATAGTAACACCATCCCTATCACAACCACCACCACCACCACCAACAACAACAACAACAACAACAACTACAACATCACCACCATCACCACCACCACCACCACCACCACCACCACCACCACCACCACCACCACCACCACCATAGGAAATTAGGCACACTCAGATAGCCTTCACCTGTATCTCCCTACAGCTTCAATACGTGATGGATTTAGTACACAAGAAACACTCAGGGGAAATCTTATCTATACGTGTGATCTCAAGGGACAATTATCGATCTTATCTCTTGACTCCCAAACATTCGTAAATATTTTTTTTTTTTTTTTTTATCGTAAATGATAGAATGAGAGAACGTATTTGTGGTATATAGACTTGTGTGTAATTTTGGGTGGTGTTATTGATGATGCACTCACACACACACACACACACACACACACACACACACACACACACACACACACACAAGAGCTCTATCTGTGTCTGACTTTTCTTGATATTATTTTTCGTTGTTTTTTTTTTTTTCTTGTAGAAACCAAAAACTATTCTGGACTAAATCTGATTGAGAAGTTAAGCCTCTCTGGACCTGACAAAACACATGCATATTATAATCCCAGGTTAACTATAGTCACACCTGCGGCAGTGACGTTTATATGCTAATTTCAACTAAAGGAATATACTTTTAATATATCTGTGTATACCTAACCTAACCAAACACTTCCAATCGTTCCATTTACCTGTACAAAGAGAAACAAAATATATATATATAAAAAAAAACAATTGTCAATCTACTCAAAAGATCACTGTTCATTTCCTCGGATTAAACACATCGACACAGATTTTTGCCGCTTCCAGATTTTCTGTCAGGGATTGACTGAAGTCAGGAGGAGGGAGGTGGGGGGAGTTGGGGGTAGGTGAGGAAGATTGTTACCTGAATTTAGCATGGATAAACTTTGATTGACTATTAAAAGATTAATATTCACGCTGTAGATAATCTTACCTGTTAACTGTTGTGATTCTCAGGGGTCTTTTCAATAGTTAATTATGGTACTTTTGGTCGTGAATTACCTATGAGTGTGTGTGTGTGTGTGTGTGTGTGTGTGTGTGTGTGTGTGTGTGTGTGTGTGTGTGTCTTACTAACAAGCAGAAGAGAGGACTAGCTACAACCTTACCTGTGGGTATTTAAGTGAGGCAATTAGAGGGATGAGCTATGTGTGAGTGAGGGGAGAGAGAGAGAGAGAGAGAGGATGTGGGTATAACAAGACGTGACTCTCTCATTACCAAAGTTAGATCAAGAGACGAGACGCTATAGGTTGAGGTATTTGGGTATAATTACTTGGCTTGGCTCTTAATCACTGAGCTAACTTGTGATGATGCCAAGATGGTTTGGAGATGAGGGTGCTGTTCTCTCTCTCTCTCTCTCTCTCTCTCTCTCTTTCTCTCTCTCTCAGTCACGCATACATACACTTTTTTCCGCCTGCCTGACTATTTATCTGTCTCACTCACTCACTCACTCACTCACTCACTCACTCACTCACTCACTCACTCTCAACACACCACAGCATCACCAAATTGATTTCCACTCCCCACCACCACCACTCCTTTCCTTCACCCCCTATCCCTCCCCTCCACCTCCAAACCTCCACCCTCTCCATACCCTCTTACCAACCTCTCCATATCCCTTCCACCCCTCACCCACACCCACATGTCTCTCTCCCCTAATGTAAGCGGACAACTCAGGAGAAATATTTGAATTTAGACGAGTTGGTTCTCATCTTGTTAACTTTTACCTGTGTGAGAACTAATTATCCACAGGTGGTGCCTCAGCGGGGCGCCAACTGGCCTACCTTAAAGGTCATTATCATCGGTATAGCCGCCCGCAGGTGTGAGAAAACAAGAAACAATACTCGTGAAGTTTTGTTCTGTTATGGTTTGTGGGAACTCAGTCCGTGTGAAACTTTTTCTTTTATAATAAATATCTACAGGGGTTCTGATGGCCCTGTTTTAATGAGATAATATCAATATTAATTATCTTTTTAAGGTGAGGGAAAGTAATATAGAAAGTTTGTTTATGTGGATATTTAGAAAGGTTAGTTTTTATCAGTTCGTTAATTTAGTGAGGTAACCCAGTAGATGTGAGAGTCCGGTGGTGTTATTAAATGGATTAATAACCGCTAATAATTATCTCATCAGGTGAAAGAAAGAAAGAAAGACAGAAAGCCAAGTTAAGTAAAATTTGGAAATATAGATAAAAAATAATTAGAAAAGTTTATTTACGTAAAAAAAATATCAAGGTTAGAGTATGTTTAATTATCATAGTGTTGTGTTAGCTGATGCGAAAATTTCATTCACTAGACGTCGACGGAGGCGGAGGTGAGAGAAATGATAAAAGGATGAGACACAAGGGGAATAAAGTGAGGGAATTAGTAGATAGGAAATGAATAAAGGAAGAGAGGAAATTGAGGAAAAATGTATATTGATCTATCTCCTTTTCTCGTCTTCCTATATTATTATTCTTTCCTTTATCCTCCTCATTCTTTCCTCATTGCCATTCCTCCCACCTCCTATTTTATCTCTCTCTCTCCTTTTCCTTCCCCTTCCTACTATACTATGCACTTCCTTTCCTACACCTCCTCATTTCCTTCCCTCTCATCACCTCCCTCTTTTATCTTCTCCCTCCCTCCCTCCCTCCCTCTTTCCATCCTCTCATCTCACCGTCCCATCCTATCCTTTCCTTTACTAATCTTCCTCCTTCCTCCCCCTTCCCTCCCCTTCCTCCTTCCCTCCCTCCTCTTCCTCCCTCCTTCCCTCCCCCCCTTCCCTTTCTTCCCTCTCTCTCTCCCCCCTTCCTCCGTCTTTCCCCTCCCCTGCCTCACATTTCAGTCTCGCACAGCCGACACAACAGCTCTGGG
This sequence comes from Homarus americanus, assembly GCF_018991925.1. Taxonomy (NCBI): domain Eukaryota; kingdom Metazoa; phylum Arthropoda; class Malacostraca; order Decapoda; family Nephropidae; genus Homarus; species Homarus americanus. The sequence continues at coordinate 5,910,751 of NW_024751660.1, read as the reverse complement.
CTAATCAGTGATTCAGGGCGCTAGACAGACAGACACACAGAAATATGATTGTGTGTCGCGCTCATTAAAAAAATTCATACTCCGGGGATTAACTGTTCCTAAATATGTATGAGTGAGCGTATTTTCTATTATTATTATGTGGGAGCGTGTGTCTTGTTTAGATTACCAGAGAGGTCAGTGGTGTGTGTGTGTGTGTGTGTGTGTGTGTGTGTGTGTGTGTGTGTGTGTGGCGGTGTGTGTGTGGTGGCTGTGTGTGTGTGTGTGTGTGTGTGTGTGGTGTGTGTGTGTGTGTGTGTGTGTGTGTGTGTGTGTGTGTGTGTGTGTGTGTGTGTAGTGTGTGTGTGTGTGTGTGTGTGTAGTGTGTGGGGTGTGTAGTGTGTGTGTAGTGTGTGTAGTGTGTAGTGTGTGTAGTGTGTGGTGTGTGTAGTGTGTGGTGAATAGTTATTTAATATATAATGGTTAGTATGTCTAATATCTAATGTAGATGTTCTGTATATATGCATGTAACAATATATATATATATGAAAAGACAAACAAACTCACTATGTATCTGATGAAACATGTAAATACCCGTGAGAACCCAAGCAGGATAATTACCCAGTGTGTTTGTTGTGGTGTGGCTGAGACCATCTGACACCTTCATCTGTGCCACGAGTTGATTTGGGATTTGTTGACACACTATTTGAGGACCACGTTAGCGTTTCTGTACTCGGTGATGATGAATCCGGATTTACTGGCTGGCATCATAAGCGTCGACGTAAGGTGGAAGGGGACTCACTGTCTATAGTCCCCCCCCCCTCTACCTTACATTTGCTCCCCTAGTATAATTATCCTCTCCTATTCATTATTTTTCTCCCCTGCTCTACCTCCCCCTTTCTCCCTTTATCCTCTCTCTCCTCCTTATCTCTACTCTCCTCATCTTCTCCTGTCTCTCTTCTTCCTTTCCCTCCTACCCTCCTTTCTCCCCCCCTTCCTCTCCTCTCCCATTCCTCTGCATCGTCTCTCCTCCTCTCTCCCTCCACTCCGTTTTCTATCCCATCTCTCCCTCCTCCCTGTTTCCGGAAGAGCTCAGCCTCAGTAAGAAGTGTGTCCCTCTAGCGGCAGTAAGTGTCCCTCTAGCCTCTAAAGTGTCCCAGCGGCAGTAAGTGTGCGCGGCAGTAAGTAAGTAAGTGTCCCCAGCGGCAGTAAGTGTCCCCTAGCGGCAGTAAGTGTCCCTCTAGCGGCAGTGTGTCCCCTAGCGGCAGTATGTGTCCCTCTAGCGGCAGGTGTGTCCCTCTAGCGGCAGTAAGTGTGTCCTCTAGCGGCAGTAAGTGTGTCCCTCTAGCGGCAGTGTGTGTCCCTCTAGTGTGTCCCCCGGCAGTAAGTGCGTCCCCTAGCGGCAGGTGTGTCCCCAGCGGCAGCAAGTGTGTCCCTCTGGCTAAGTGTGTCCCTCAGCGGCAGTAAGTGTGTCCCCAGCGGCAGTAAGTGTGTCCCTCTAGCGGCAGTAAGTGTGTCCCTCTAGCGGCAGTAAGTGCGTCCTCTAGCGGCAGTAGCGGCAGTAAGTCCCTCTAGCGGCAGTAAGTGTGTCCCTCTAGCGGCAGGCGCGTCCCCCTAGCGGCAGTAAGTGTGTCCTCTAGCGGCGGCAGTAAGGTGCGTCCCTCTGGCGGCAAGGTGTCCCTCTAAAGTGCGGCAGTAGCGGCAGTAAGTGCGTCCCCAGCGGGCAGTAAGTGTGTCCCTCTAGCGGCAGTAAGTGCGTCCCTCTAGCGGCAGTAAGTGCGTCCCTAAGGCTGTGGACGTACTATATAACACCTGTGTTTACGTTCTTGTACGAGGTGTTGAATCCGGATTTGTTGAGAAAGTTACGTGATGTGCTTGTTGACGTTTTTATCAGAGGGCGATTGTTTCTTTAGCTGTTTCTCTCTATGTCTCTCTGTCTTGTGAACAGTGTAGCTGCTCCTCCTCTTTTCTGCCTCCCACAGTACAACACAGCCTGTTACCTCTCTTATAATGTGTCATCAGCGGCCCAGCGAGTACTATCAGAGAGCCGCGTCACACAAGTCTCTCCTCAGGCTGTGAAAGTTGTTGTGTTGTGTTGTGTTGTGTTGTGTTGTGTTGTGCCTCACCTGTGATTACTTATTCATAAATATCAGGAAGATAAAATGTCACATCCAGGAATTGCATTTAGTTGAGGAAGTGTCTCTCTCATCTAAATATAAAATAATCACAAAATTATTTATTTATGTTGAATAATTCTGTGTGAGAAAAGTGGCTTCTGATTATTAAAGGAAAATAATGATAATAATAACTGATCATTTTCATTAAACAAAAAATATAACAAATCAAGAAGATAATATTAGGTTGTGTTAATATAATCACAGTAACATCAATTAAGGATATGACTTAATAATTGACAGGTATGCGATCATTACCTCCGGTTATCAGAACAAATAAACAGTAATAATGTAACTGTAACAGCTAATAAAATGGCCAATTATAATATCACCAACAAGATCATAATATTTAATAATTTATCTTATTAAATCGCCAATATATGTATCCTCCAACACTAGGGATATTCCCCCACCTTTCAGGGGAGATCCCGGCTGGTAACGTAATAGGGAAAATCTGTGACGATAATGGTGGTGTGTGTTGCGACTGTGACACTAATGTGTTTGACACACATATTACCCCGGAGATGTGCATGATTAACACGGCTCTCCCTCCCTCCCTCACTCTCCCTCCCTCTGACTCTCCCTCCCTCCCTCACTCTCCCTCCCTCTGGGTCCCCCTCCCTCCCTCACTCTCCCTTCCTCTGACTCCTCTCTCCTCCCTCCCCCTCCCCTTGACTCTCCCTCCTCCCTCACTCTCCTCCCTCTGACTCTCCCTCCCCCACTCACTCTCCCTCCTTCTGGTTCTCCCTCCCACTGGCTCTCCCTCCCACTGGTTCTCCGTCTCCATCCTTCTCTCTTTCCCTTCCTCCCTCCCTCCCTTCTTCTCTGTCTTATTCTCTCTCTCTCTCTTAGCCTCTCTGCCTTCCTTCCCTAGTCCCTGCCTCCTTCTCTACCTTCCTCACCGCCTCCCTCCTTCTCTACCTCCCTCCCTCTATGCTTCCTCTCTCCCTCTCTCAGTACCTCCACTCTCCCTCATTCTCTCCCTGCCTGCGGGGGAATTTTCCTTCACCTTCTGAGGGTGGTGGGGGAATTTCAATTGAAGTTCTACTTGTGTGGGGGAATTTGCTCATCTTCCCTAGTAAAGTCGAGGTTTAGGGAGAATTTCACACCTGGTGGCAAATCCCTTCCTTGCCTTTAGTAATATTAAACGTATGGTGGGGAACATCCTCTCTTCTCCCCTAGCATTTGAGAAGAGTGGGGAAGGGGGTGGGGGAATTTTCATAATTTCTCCTGGTGATGACGCAGTTATGGTAGGGAAATTTCTCTGATATTGGTATTTTTTGTAGTGCGAAATCAAATGCCCAGCACACACACACACACACACACACACACACACACACACACACACACACACAGCAACAATAACAAGCCAACATTCATAGCCACACAAACAATAGATTCAGAGGAGTAACTTGGACCAGCAATAACGGTGGCTGGAGGATGTGGAGTGGTGGAGGAGGAGGGGAGGGGAGGGAGGAGGAGGGGGGTCAAGGAGGAGGAGGGGGAGGGGGGTTCAAGGAGGAGGAGAGATAGACAAAGTTAGGTGTGTTGTTCTCCAAGTCTCCCCTTTATTGGTCTCCGTTTGGTCTCTCAGCTGTTGACATTGGAGACCGAGAGATATTATTGCTGGGGTTAATATCCAAGGGTCTCTAATGGTCTCTAAAGGTCTCTAAACTCTCTCTGACACATGATAGACAAATAGACGTAAAATAGATTAATAGTCAAAGTTCAGGGGCGCCCATAGTCGACCCAGCTACAAATGGACACCTGACTTGACACTTGAGGAATTCTGACTATCAAGTGCAGTACCGACCGAAGCTTAGTGTTTATGGCGTTAGTGAAAACCATGAATAATATTTTGGTTATTTTTTGTCTTGTATATTAATTGTAAATATGAAAAGAATGGAGATATTATTGTGAGTTGTTGTTGTTGTTGTTGTTGTTGTTGTTGTTGTTGTTGCTGCTGTTGTTTTGTTGTTGTTGTTGTTGTTGTTGTTGTTGTTGTTGTTGTTGTTGTTGTTGTTGTTGTTGTTGTTGTTGTTGTTGTTGTTGTTGTTGTTGTTGTTGTTGTTGTTGTTGTTGTTGTTGTTGTTGTTGTTGTTGTTGTTGTTGTTGTTGTTGTTGTTGTTGTTGTTGTTGTTGTTGTTGTTGTTGTTGTTGTTGTTGTTGTTTGCTGTTGTTGCTTGCTGTTGTTGTTGTTTGTTGTTGTTGTTGTGTTTGCTGTTGTTGCTTGGTTGTTGTTGTTGTTGTTGTTGTTGTTGTTGTTGTTGTTGTTGTTGTTGTTGTTGTTGTTGTTATATATTAGCTCTTTTTATGTCATTAGTTAATTTTTATCTTCTTATTTGTCATCATTAAAATTATAATTATCAAAACTTCTATTTTTACTACTATTATCACTATCATAACTACTATTATTACTAAACTATTATAACTACTATTATTACTAAACTATTACTACTACTATTATCATTATCAAAACTTCTATTTTTACTACTATTATCACTATCATAACTACTATTATTACTAAACTATTATAACTACTATTATTACTAAACTATTACTACTACTATTATCATTATCAAAACTACTATTATTACTAAACTATTATGTCTACTATTGGCATTATACACGCTGAGACCCTCCGACTCAACACACCTTGACTAGTGATAAGACGTTTCCATCCTTTGAACAGAATTACCATACATATTAATCTTAAGTTTTACAAGACCTTCCTTTAGGATTTATTACAATTAATTAGTGGAGGAGGAGGAGGGGGGGTCTTTAAACTGATACACAAAGGTAATATATTTTTTAAAGGTAATTGATGGAATTTATAGTAATTTATGAAGTGTTAATTGTAATTGATTTGGATTATATGGAGGAGATAATAATAATAATAATAATAATAATAATAATAATAATAATAATAATAATAATAATAATAATCGTGGTATAACCAAAACTCTGTCTGTCTGTCTGTACATCACTTATTTATTTCCATTTACTCTCTACTATTTCCTATGTCTTTCTCTCTTATTTACCCATCTCTTCTTTATCCCCTATTTTCCCATCTCCTCTTTATCTCTTCACCTGTGCCTCTGTCACCTGATAGGGCGGAGGGCCAACGAAAATAAAATAAAGAAAGAAACGAGAGTCAATCGTAGCGCCCCCATCCAATCTGGTTACTGTGATTACAATACAAAAATTACCAGCTAACACACACACATATGCACACTACACACAAACGTACATAAATACACACACACACCCACACACACACACACACACAGGGATTTATTTTTTTAAACTTTCGCAAATACATACACGCTTCTGTACACATATATACATGCACACAGACACACACACACACACCCACACACACACGTACTAGAATATATACAAAGCAATCCGAAACACAAACATACACACATATTTATACACCATAGAGAAGCGTACATTATAGTCTGTATACACCTACCTACGCACACACCACACAAAAAGACACAAAAATACACACCTCACAAACACACAAACGGACTCATACACACACACACACACTCACAAACACACAAACGGACTATACACACACACACACACACAACAAACACACAAACGGACTCATACACACGCACACACACACACACACTCCTCACAAACACACAAACGGACTCATACACACACACACACACTACACACACCTCACAAACACACAAACGGACTCATACACACACACACACACACTCACACCTCACAAACACACAAACGGACTTACACACACACACACACACTACACACCTACACACACAAACACACAAACGACCTATACACACACATACACACACACAAACTTAGGGGATATGATGTGCCTTTGAGGAATATTGATCAAACTGGCATGAATCCGAAACACGATTTGAAGCGACACAAGTTGGAAAGAGTATTCGAACCCTTAAGACGAACTCAGGGAGGAGGAGGAGGTGAAGGAGGAGGTGAAGGAGGAGGTGGAGGTGAAGAGGATAGGGTGGTGAGGAGAGAATAACGTGGTCTCTCATTCCCTCCCTCCCCCTCACGTCTCTACGACCAATGGGGAAGGGTGGAGGTGAAGAGTGAGAGGAGAGACAAGCCCTGACGTGTAGGTCCTCCTCGTCAGAAGTTTTAGGGGAGGGAAGAGGGAAGGGAGGGAGGAGGGGGAGGAGGGGAGTAGGAAAGAGGGAAAGAGGTGATGGGCAGAGACGGGGTGTGAAAGCAACCTCATCTCCATGGTACATTAGGGACACCACATAACTCAAAGGTGTTAGAAGGGGGGGTGCAAAGGGGTGTTGGAAGGAGGGTGTTAAGGGGGTGTTAAGGGGTAAGCTAAGGGGTGTTGGAAGGAGGGGTGAGGGGTGTTGGAAGGGGTAAGGGGTGCTAAGGGGGTGTTGGAAGGAGGGTGAGGGGTGTTAAAGGGGGTGTAAGGGGGTAAGGGGTGCTAAGGGGAAAGGGAAGGGGGGGTAAAGGGGTAAGCTAAGGGGGTGTTAGGAGGGTGTTAGGGGTGTTGGAAGGGGGTAAGTGTAGGAGGGTGGGGGTGTGTGTGTGAGGGTGATGGGTGGAGTGTGTGTGTGTGTGTGTGTGTGTGTGTGTGTATGTGTGTGTGTGTGTGTCCCTGGCAATGCTTCATTTCATCAGTGATTCAATACCTGTAATCAGTTACTTCACCTTTCTACTTAATGATCAACAACCATTGCTGTTTCGAACCCAAGTCTCGGTTCAATTTGCTCGTCGTTGGTTTTTAATTTTATTTCTAGTTTATTGGTTCTGTGATTCGGTGAGTCGGTTCACTTTGAGGGTTCATTGCTTCGGTTCGATTATTGGTCTATTTGAATCCAACTACCACCACTCCTATACCACAATCGACCACAACCCATAACAACCATCACCACTCCTACTGTGATGAGCCCCAACCACTCCTACCACAATCAACCACAACTACCAGTACTCTCGTCAGCATCTTATTACAACTACCACCCCCCCACCATCTCCACCCTAGCTCTGGTATTTCCGTGTCTAGAAACTTTGCTCCAGTTTTTTAGCGGTAACATTAACTTACAAAGGTTAATTTCACAGTGACTCAAGACAAAAACAAAATCTTCACAACTGACGGAATACTTTCACCGGGATTGGGAGTTCCACCGTGATTGGCTGATCTTGATATAGACACACGTAGGATTGTAAATTCTAAACTATGATTGGTCGAGCTATACGTAATGTCATTGGGGATTGTGAGGAATACCCTGATTGGCTTATATTCACGTAAGTTCATTGGTGAAAGGTAAGTTTACTCTCTATATTCACCTTAACATAAACTAAAGTTACCCTAACGTAAGCTGTCCTACCTGCTGACCGAAAAAGCTTCTCCCTGCTCAAGACGTCTTACACTCAGCCTAAGACAACTCCGCGCAAATCATGATGCCTCCCCCCCCCCTCTCCACTGACCTTAGTAGGCAATATAACCTCCACAAATACGAAATATTTACCCCCTGAAAAACTTTGTAGTCTACGTGTATAATCCCCGGTCTCTGAGGCAACCAACCCATATTCGCCAAAATGAATCTAGCGAGGCGTAATCCGCGGCCGCCAAAACCCGCCATCTCTCAGAAAAACGCCAAAACCTTCGCCTTAGTTTGGGAGAATAAGCGACCGGGTCATGTTTGTTTACACATTCATCCGATAGATCCCATAATCCCGCGGGCAAAACCCCAAGAAGGCCTCCGCAACCCTACGTCATGGCTATTGATCCTCTATCCTAATCCCATTACAAGCCAACACCCGGAATTCAAATCCTCTCCCGCGAAAATCTTTGACGCTCGGTTTAATATGTATGTAAATGCAAGGGAGCGCCGGCCTAAAACTTGTACTAACAAGTTCATCACTAGAGGTGAATTACTGGCCTCGCGGTCTCTCTAAGTTGTGAGGTCAGCTGCCTTGGTCGCCCTTCTCCTTACAAGACGCTGCCACCACCTCCGCCTACAATGTGACCTGGGCTTAGTGGTTAATATATAGACGATGTTATAATTACTGTATTATTATTATTATTATTATTATTATTATTATTATTATTATTATTATTATTATTATTATTATTATTTACATTATCATTATTAATAGTAGTATTCTTATTACTTCTTTATAATTATTCTTATCTTTGTATTACTATTATTATCATTACTGTATTATTAATTTAATTTCGCTATTGTTTTTGTTTTCGTCATACAATATATCCTAAATAACTGAGAACACCAGTAGGATATATTCTCAAGGGTTAAATATTTATTGAGTGAGACAAAGGATATATTTTATACACTCGCTTTTGTTAGTTGCTATTGTTTTTGTTAAGGTGAATAGATTTTATTGTTGAGTGAATATACTTTCCATTAGGATTCTTATACGTAACACACACACACACACACACACACACACACACACACACACACACTATCAAAAAGACCTTGTTTAGCAGTTTCAAAAGCGTGTATATAACAGTTTAAAGAGAGCGTAAGCGTGTGATTAACAGCTAAAAAGACGGTGTTGACAGTTTTAAGACTAGGTTTGCCAGTTTAAAAGACCTTAACACTTAAATGGCGCTTATTTGACAGTTAAGTATCGTGTTTAACAGTTTAAAGAGCGTGTCTGACAGTTTAAAAGACCTTGACAGTTAAAAAGAGTGTGTTTGACAGTTAAAAAACACCTTGCCAGTTAAAAAGAAAGTGTTAAACAGCTTAAGAGCATATTTGAGAGTTTAAAAGACCTTAGCAATTAAAAAGAGCGTATTTGACAGTTTAGGAGCGTATTTGACAGTTTAGGAGCGTATTTGACAGTTTAGGAGCGTGTTTGACAAGCATGGCACGGGTAAAATACATTGCTGGACACTCCTCGATATTCCAAGAGACGATAGAGCACTTTTTTGACCCGAGAGTAAGAGTACCTAATGAGATGGAGGATAGATGGAAGGGGAGGAGGGAGAAAGATGGGAAGGATGGAAGATACGTAACGAGAGGATGATAGGAAAGAGGGAAGGGGGGTAGGTAATGGAAGGGTGATGTGAGGGGAGGATGGGTAATAGAAGATGATGGGAAAGATAGATGAGGATGGGTAAGGGAGGGTAATGGAAAGGGAGGATGTGGAAAAGAAGCATTGAGAGTGATGGGAGAGGAAAGGGTGATGCAGGGATAACAGAGATGGGAGAAGAGAGAAAGGTTAGTTGGATAAAAGACGAAAATAAAAAGTCAAGAAATGGGGGAATAGAAGACTAAGAAAGAGAGAGAGAGAGAGAGAGAGAGAGAGAGAGAGAGAGAGAGAGAGAGAGAGAGCGTTCGGCAAATGCCTTTCACGATCTATCTTGAGAGCGCCAGTAAGGAAAACACCTTTAAACCCAGTGATTGCAAGCTCTCGTGCCATTGGTCCGAGTGCACCAATAAGATGCCGCCTTGCAGTGCCCATCCTGACTTAAAATGGCGGCTGTGGGAGGTGGTTGGGTGGTTGGGTGGGTGGGTGGGTGGGTGGGTGGCGGCTGGAGGAGGTGGTCTAGTGTGGGTGGCGGATGGGGAACGTGGAGTGGGTGTGGGTGTGAGGTGTGCGTGTGTGCGTGCGTGAGTGTATTTCTAAAACATATTTATATCGATATACCGGTACTAGTATATTAGGCCATACTACTCAAATACCGGTACTAATATAACTTCGATTAGACACAAGAACCGGTACTTGATATAACCGGTAATATACTCATCCCAAAACTGGTATACCTGGTTGATATATTCCCAGCACGAACGAACCATTCAGCAAATAAAACAAAATCAGAGTTGTTTATTTTCGCTCTTTTCGGTGTTTTCATTGTTTTCGACCTTTGATGATGAAGGTTGGGAAAAATCAGTGAGAAAATGTAAACACACACACACACACACACACACACACACACACACAAACATACCGTGTGTGTGTGTGTGTTCTTGAGTACGATGTAGACCTCCAGAGCACAATGAATTAACCGCTCGAGGACGTTACCTACCTCCCTCCGTTTGTATGTGTCTGTCTGTCTGTCTGTCTGTATGCCTGTCTGTCTGTCTGTCTGTCTGTCTGTCTTCCATATTACTCCCCTTCATCAACACCGACTCATATATCTATCTAGTGTCCATCTGTCTGTTCACCCATTTAATCACAGTGCTCTAACAGTATATATACATTAATATAGTATTCCCCTTCAACAACAAAACCTCAACATATCTAATTTACCTCCCATAAAAAAAAAGAAACCCATTAATTAAAAACCATAAGAGTAGGAAATTCAAAACAGAACTTGGGAATTTGATATTAAAAAAAAATACATCGAAAACAGTGGAGAGTATCGGACGGCTGATCAATGGTGCGGCTCTCATGTTAATTTTGTTGTGAATGATTGATGTGATTAGGAACGTTTTATCAGAACGTTTCCAGCCACGAAAATATACCTGTTTTTTTTGTACATTTACTTTCACGTGAGCGCTGATTGTGTGATATGTCGCCTGTATCTAACTATGTATGTATTATTCTATGTATATACTGTATGTATTATCTTTGTATGTATATATGTATGAGAGGATAGCGCAGAAACATCCACAGTCACGGTTTTGTGGGAGATAGCGAGGAAAATTATGTAGTTGTGCTGTGATTGGGGTTTTAGTTCTTACGAGTGCGGTACAGGTGCTCCCCAGGTGCGCCCCAGGTGCAGTACAGGTGCAGTGCATACTAAAAAAATATCCGTAAATGTTTTATTTAAAAATTTATTTCTTCCCAATACTTATTTAAAAATCCTC
>NW_024751660.1:5854779-5894779 GCF_018991925.1 Homarus americanus | reverse complement strand
CCGTGTCACTTTTATTATCAAGGCCCACCTTTTTAAAAACAAAATAATGGATGAAAATATTATTGGAACATCGCCGACCCCTATCCCCCTCTACCCTAAGCCCTTCCCCCCTCACTCTCCCTTCTCTTCCCCCCTATCCGCCCTCACCCTTCTCCCAGGGAAAAAATTTGGTGAGTTGAAATATGTTACTTCTACGCAGGAAAAATTTGGAAGCAACGTGGTGCTGGGGTGGCAGGGGGGGAGGTGGCAGGGGAGGTCATGCTGGGGAGGGTGTGGGGGGAGGTGTTGGGAGCCAGGGTTCAGGGGAGGGTGTTGGGGGAGGAGTGTTGGGGGAGGGTGTTGGAGGAGGGTGCTGGAGGGAACGGTGCTGGGGTGAGGGTGTTGGGGATGGGAGGGTACTGGGAAAGGAGGGGTGTTGGGGCGTGGGAGGTACCCAGAGGAGGGTGTTGAAGGCAGTGCACTGGGAAGGAAGAGGTGAGACAAGATAGTATTTCAGTATATAGACCTCAGCACCTCCCCTGTGCTGTGCATTGATTATATATATTATTTAATAATCTCAGTCAACTTTGTGAGTACGAGGTGTTAGAATCCCAGTATATCATGAGGGGATTATCAAATTACATGGTTATTTATAAACTGTTTAGCCCTAATTTAAAATCACGTCATATTCCTACAAAAAAATCCAATAGATTTTTTTTTTTTGTGATTACAGTTAGATACATAAAGGATATCGACCGACAGTTTTATCCTTACGAGTATTTATAGTAAGGAGGTTGACGATTAGCTTTCCTTACATCTTCACTAGAAATATTTGACAGGAATTTTGAATTCTTAGCATTACAGGGATTATTACTTTATTAGTCAGTTAAATGTATAAGTCGATCAGTCAGTCGGCAAATGATCAGGTAGTCGTCAGTTGAGGTAGTAGGTTAGTTATGAATTCGCCAGTTACTCGCTTTATTACTAATAAATTACAAGACACCTGGTATAAATAATTGAAAGCTATTACAGAATAATATCGTGAAATTGTAAAGCATTATGACACTTTTGTAATAAGTATAAACTAAGTGATTATCAATGAATATTTTAAATTATCACATAACTTGGTGTGCGAAGACTTTATAGATAATTACAGTGGTATATGGTTATTACAGTAGCCCTGGATTTCGAGACTAGCCAGTTATTACACAAACATATAGAGCATAACAGAGGCTTATAGGACATCACAAAGCATTATAGACAACAGGGAGTTAATATGCCCAGCTTTAAAAGATTCATAATGGGGCTTATTATCAGTCCAGGTCTTGAAGGAGGAAGCATTAATGATTATTTTTTTGTAGTCCCTTCAAGTAGGTTCAAGACAGATGGATTTATTAGACGCTGAAGTACCTTTGTAGGGGTTTGGAGGAGTGAGGGGTGAGAGGGGGGTAGAGAGAACGGAGAGGGCTGAAAGGAAGGCAGGGAGAGAAGGAGAGAGGGTGTGAGGAAGAGGAGGGGGTGAGAGGGAGGTAGAGAGAACGGAGAGGGCTGAGAGGAAGGCAGGGTGAAAAGGGGAGTGGTTATAGAGAGGGGAGGAACGAGGGTGGCATGAAAGGGAGAGGAGATGTAGAAGGGGGGAGGAAGGAGTGGGAGGGAAGGAAGGAAAGAGGGAGGGAGGGATAGAGGGAGGGAGGGAGTTATTGAGGTACTGAGAGAATGGATGAGTGTGATTACGAATATGATAGTGAGGAGAGAGTGAGGGAGAGGAGAGAGTGAGGGAAGTGAGAGTGGTTGAGGGAGGAGAGGGAGAAAGAAGGAGGGTGAAGCGGAGGAGAGAGCGTAAGGGAGAGAGTAAGGGAGAGGAAAGGTGTGAGTGATAAAGAGGATGACGGAGAAGGAATACAGAGAAATAGAAAAAGAAAAAAGAGAGGGAGGAGGAGGAGAGAAAGGAGCCGAGGTATAAGGGAAAAGACAAGAGATAGGAAGGATTAGAAAGCGATAGACGACAGAGAGAAAGGAAGACAGAATGAACGAGAGAAAGACATATAGCGAGACACAAACAGAATGAGAGAGAGAGAGAGAGAGAGAGAGAGAGAGAGAGACAGCTTAAACATTAACTAAATCATTTTACACATTTAACAATTATAATATTTATGTGTATATGTATGTGTGTATATGTATGTGTGTATGTATGTGTTTGTGTATGTGTGGATGTTTGTTTCCAGCTGGACGAAATTCCTCTACACACACAGTAATATGGTGACTCATTTCCTTCACTATATTCCTTCATCATACACCACCTTCACCATACACCACCTTCACCATACACCACCTTCACCATACACCACCTTCACCATACACCACCTTCACCATACACCACCACTATACACCTTGACTCTCCTAAGACCAGAAATATAATGACAGTCCCTCCCCCGTATCTATAGTGTTCACTTAAGATGACCGTTCATTATACTGAGTCATTATATATCGAGGGATGTTTTTTGACTCATTACATAAGACTAAAAAAAAATGACTCGTTCAGAATATTGTAGTTTGAGTATTTGGTAATGCAAGTCTTTGTGAGAGGAGTAATGTAATGAATATTGTCATTAGTAAGTTAATTAAAACTCTATTGTTGCTACTATTGCTTTTAAAAAATATAGGTATTCTTTTATAATGAATATATTACCTTTGATATTTATTATGTGTGTATATATATAGTGTACTGTTAACGTGAGCACTGTACATAAGGTAGAGGAGTGTTGGTTGGATACCCCCTTCAGTCAGCGGTAGTAGGCCCCCCCCCCTCAGTTGGTAGTACAGCCCCTCAGCAGGTAGTACCCCTAAGCAGGAAGTACAGTGTGAGGCAGAAGTATAGTAACTTGTGAGTGCAATAGCAAATAATAAAAATTCGCAACAGAAGCCAACTATTTCTCGCCCACACACACACACACACACACACACACACACACACACACACACACACCAGCACTGGCAAAAAGAACAACTGTCTCCAACAAATGAAAATATAAACTGAGGCTTTAAAAACACTGTTAGCTTTTGGTCTATGTAAATTACTCGTCCTAACCAAAGCTCAGGGATAAAATTTTCACTCGATTTCGTTTACACTCTGATGTGACTATCCATCTCTCTAATGTAAACGAACAATGTAAATAACCTATGCTGAAGAGACCTATACAAATGAACACTTCTCTATATAAAAAAAAACATTGAAATCGACCTTTTTCTATTTATTTGATAGAGTTTTTTACCTCGAGGGATTAATAAATTGAACGAAAAACAAGACGAAATCACAGTGAGGAAGCAAATCTCTCCTGTGTTATGGTCGCAATCTTCTCATCTCCTAAGGACGCGACCACCACCTGCTGCCTCTGCCCCTCCTCTACCTCCACCCCTCCTCTACCCCCACCCCTCCTCTACCCCCACCCCTCCTCTATCCCCACCCCCTCCTCTACCTCCACCCCTCCTCTACCCCCACCCTTCCTCCCTCTCCACTCCTCCTATCCCCTCTACCTCCCCACCCTCCTCTGTCCCACCTCCCCACCTCCACCCTCCCACCTCTCCACCCTCCTCTATCCCCACCTCCTTCACTCTCCAATTCTCTTCAATTTCACCCTCTCTATCCCCTCTCTACCTCCACCTCTTCTCTAATCCCCACCCTCCTCTACTCTCCACCTCTCCCCATCCCCACTCTCCTCTACTCTCCACCCTCCTCTACCTCCACCCCTCCCATTCTAACCCTCCTTGCCTCCCAATCTTGGTTCTCCTCCTTTACGTCCCTCCCACTCCTCCCCCAAGGAGTATACTGAACATACTCGGGGGTTATATCGTGCGTGTATAATTGAGGATGTATATTTGGTAGGTCTTTGAATATACTCTGTAATATGTTAGTTTAATTTCTTGGGTATACTGGGGTGTTATGTTCTGCTTGTATTTCAGGGTTAGGTTAGGTTATTATTATTATTATTATTATTATTATTATTATTAAGTAGTATAGTAGTAGTAGTAGTGGTAGTAGTAGTAGTAGTAGTAGTAGTAGTAGTAGTAGTAGTAGTAGTAGTACACACAACCTTTCCCTAACCATGAAATATATTTTGTAACAATCTTTTTCGTATTTCTTGGTGACGTCACAGTGTGGATTCTCCTGTGTGTTATAATTAAGATGTGGAGTGGTCATATAAGGTCTTGGATCCCTTCTCGAGTTGGTGATTCCTCTGGTGTTAAGGTTTGAAGCCTTTAATGCCACCCAGTGACCAGTGTGGTGATGAGGCTGGGTGGGTGGCTGGCTGGGTGGCTGGCTGGCTGATCATTGCTGGGTGGCTGGCTGGCTGGGTGGCTGGCTGGCTGGCTGGTTGGGTGGCTGGCTGGCTGGGGCTGGCTGGGTGGCTATTGGCTGGGTGGGGGCTGGCTGGCTGGCTGGCTGGCTGGGTGGCTGGCTGGCTGGCTGGGTGGCTGGGTGGCTGCAAGAAATTTAAAAACCCAAAAAAGAGAAAGAAGAGAGAGAGAGAGAGAGAGAGAGAGAGAGAGAGAGAGAGAGAGAGAGTCAAAGATAGAAAGCAAGAAGAGAGAAAGCACTAGACTTTCACCAAAGGAGGGATGGTGGGGGGAGAGGAGAGGAGAAAGGTGGTGAAAACTATAAGGCGTAGATTACCAACTTTCACTTCCACCTAATTTCCTAATGGGCCAAATTCTTAACCCTTACTTTTGAGTTATCGCTTAAGGATCAAATTACGAGGGGTGATTGGCCAATATAAGTTGTGACGTTGAGGTGATTGGGTTAATCCATACTGTGACATAGTATTTGGCTAATCCAATTTAAGACTTTGAGCTAGCTGATGGGCCTAATACAAGCTATGATATACAGTACAGTGATTGGCTAATCTAAGTTATGACGTAGAATGAGGTGATAAGCTAATCTAAGTTGTGACGTAGTGAGGGGGGGGATTGGCTAATATATTATGAAGGGAAGTGAAACATTATTGAGAGAGAGAGAGGTTTAAAGCGAGGTTGAGGGAGACCTTTGATGTTTTAGAGGGAGGGAGAGAAAGGGAGGAAAGAGAGAGAGGGAGGGGAAAGGAAGGAAGGCAGAGAGAGAGAGAGAGAGAGAGAGAGAGAGAGAGAGAGTGAGAGGAGAGGAAGTAAGATCTCCAGTCCTCAGGTGAGAGTGGTGGGCATACACAAGTAGGTGGAGCTCTGGAGACGAACACCCAACACCTCCCCAGCACGGCCTCCCTCTCCACCCCCCTCCCTCCCTCCCCCTCCTCCCCTCCATACCTCCCCAGGGCTACACACCCCTCCACACCTTCCACAACAATTCTCCTCTCTCTCCCTCCTTCCCCTTCCTTCCTTCCTTCCTTCCTTCCTTCAATCCCTCTCTCCTTCCCTCCATCCCTCCCCTCCTTCCCTTCTACCACTGTATTCCTTCCCTCCCTCTTCCCTCCACCTCCAAAACCACCCCACGGCTACACCTTCCTTCCACTACAGACTCCACCCTCACCATCCACCTCCCTATGTACACCACACTCCCTCCACCTCCACCTTCCTTCTTCCCCCACCCTCCTTCCTCCCTCCTTCCTTCCTTCCATCCCTCCTTCCTCCCTCCTTCAACCTCCCTCCTTCTTCCTCCCTCACACCACCATGGTTAAACAGACCATCAGCGATAAAGAAGTACTGTCAGCGGGGTGTGACAACCACTCTCTCCTGTACTGCTGACACCAGATTTGTCAGCCACGTCAGGAGGAAAGGGGAGGCGAAGAGGGGAAGGTGATGGAGAAGGGGTAGGAGGAAGGGGAGGGGGCTAGGGTACTGGGTAGAGGAGGAGGAGGAGGGGAAGGAGGAGTAGGTAAGGGAAAGAGGAGAGAGAGGGAAGAAGGAGGAGGAGAAGGAGAAAGAGGAAGAGAGTGAAGGTAAGGGAAAGAGAAAGAGGAGAAGAAGAAGGAGGAAGACAGACAGACAGACAGACAGACAGACATACAGACAGACAGACAGACAGACAGACAGACAGACATAAATATACAAATAATGATGAGGGTAAGATATAAATCACTAAATACAGATATAAATAATAAACAATAAATGCAATTATAAAAGAAAATGTAAATTGATTAATACAAAAAAGTAAATGATAAATAAATACAAGAATACATTAACATCTTTAATATACAGAAATAAATCAGAAAACACATCAATAATATAACACATAAATAAATCACAAACTACTACGTAAATAACATCAACAAATATATTTACAGATAAACAAATGTAAAAAAAATGGATTTCAACCTATTTTTATTGGACATAGTGTTCAGTTTTTCCCCCACCAATTAATTAATCCTCCTTACTCCATAGTGTCCTTAATCCCTCGCCCATTGACACCCGGGTAATGCCTTCAAAAAAATCCCCAAAAGCTGAGCCGTGTGACACAAAAGATGATAGATTGGTCGGAAGCTTTTGGTAATGGGATGCTAAGTTTGTTGTGGAGTGTCCATGAGGCTTTGTAGGGGAAGGGTGTGTGGGGTGTGTTGGGGGTGGGGTGTTTGGGGGGTGGGGTGGGGTGTGTGGGATGTTGGGGTGTGGGGGGTGTGGGGGTGTGTTGGGGTGGAGGTGTTTGTGTGGGGTTGCTTGTGTGGGGGGGTGGGGTGTGTTGGGGGTGTGGGGTGTGTTGGGGGTGTGGGAGTGTTTGTGTGGGGTTGTTTGTGTGGGAGTGGGGGGAGGTTTATGAGGGGGGTGTAAGGTGTTTATGTAGGGGTGGGGGTTGTGTGTGTGTGTGTGTGTGTGTGTGTGTGTGTGTGTGTTAATATGCATATATATACAGACATATATATACCTATAGACATACACAACACACACACACACACACACCTATACTATCACTTTCACCACCATTTATACATATATTTCTAGATACACATTTATATACACATTCCCACACACATATTCAAACACACATTCCAACATACACATTCCCACATAAATTTCTACATACTGCATACATTACCACATACACATTATCACATACATTTCCCCACATGTATACATTCCTTGACACTACAAACATACATACGTCCACATTCCCACATACAACATACGTTTAGGGTGTGAGTGTATGGCCGGCAGGTGACAGTGTAGAATATCCATCAGCTCGGATCAATGACATGAAAAATAGAATTAATAAGAATATAAGCATGAAGAGGTAAGTCTAATGAGGTGATTTTTTGTTATTATTATTATTATTTTTATCTTCTTGGGTCTGTCTGTCAGTCTGTCTGTCTGTCTTTCCGTATCTCTGTCATATATTATTTCTCTCTCTCTCTCTCTCTCTCCCTCACACACTCGTTAGTATTAAAACATTTACAGCCAATGACTGTGGTTCTCCCATCACCGAATCTGATTGGATGACTGGCAGGTAGAATTGACCAATTACGCATTGATAGACTGTCACGTACAATGCCAATAGCTATTTTACATAAGCGTGTGTATATATTTCACTCTAATAAATCTGCTTCGTTTATGTGAAGTTTTTAATGAAGTTTTACGTAAAATCGGATAAGACTAAATGTACCGGTTGTTGTTTTAATATTTTTGTGTATGTTTAAGGGGTCATATTAGTGTGTGCGTGTGTGTGTGTGTGTGTGTGTGTGTGTGTGTGTGTGTGTGTGTTCATAGAATACGTTCATTACGTTCCTGTTATTATTGATGTTGTTATCATCACACACACACCTGTATTAGGGACCACACACATGTAAGAGGCACCACCCACCTGTAAGAGACACCACATACCTGTAAAAGACACCACACACCTGTAAAAGACACCACACACCTAGAGGCACCACATACAGTGTACCTGCAAGAGACACCACACTCCTGGAGGTACCACACACCTGTAAGAGGCACCACACACCTGTAAAAGACACCACACACCTGGAGACACCACATACCTGCAAGAGACATCACACACCTGCAATAGACATCAAACACCTGTAAGAGAAAGAACACACACACACACACACACATGCCTCGACGGTCAGCATAGAACTTCTCCATACCTGTCAAAATAAACATCGTCAATTAAGAATAAGCTGCGGTTGGCCCATCACAATAAAATCTCTGGTAATTACCGCTAATGAAGGGGCGGTACGAACCAATTAACTGGGATGTGTGTGTAAATAGTGGCTGATGATAGAGAGAGCCAGGCGAGGTAACAAAGCCTGAGTCATTAGTAGACCTGAGGTATTGTTTTGTTGTGGCGGTCTATAGCATATTGACTGACTGTTGAAGCAGCTGAATGAATGTCTGTCTGCTCTATCTATCTATCTATCTATCTATCTATCTATCTGTGGTACAAGGGGGTGATCCAATGGTTTTGAAATTCAGTTATAAAGCATTTACACAATAGGGTTTAATTTTTTTTTTTTTTGGTTTTACATAAAGTTGACTGTTTGAATAGTTGTTTTAGAATAATTTTGGGCTAATTTGATGTAGTGATATTGTTTCACCTCATGGAGTTTTGAAGTATGACGTCACATAATTATAGATGGTGGCAAAAAAATTCAGTAATGGAGTTGTTTGTGTGTTTTGTAAAGTTTAGGTTAAAAAAAACAACAACGATACCGGAGTAATGAGCCTCTCGACATATGGTGGGGTAGTGTGTGTGTGTGTGTGTGTGTGTGTGTGGTACAGGTAAACGTTATATAGGGCATCATAACAAGGTGGCACTCCAAGGATTATAATTAAGTCGTCCTTGACCCCCCCCCCCCCAACGGCCCCTGGTGAGGACGACCTTAAGATGTAACTTGAGTTGATGCTGCTTCTTCTCCTTTTCCTCTCCTTGTTATTCTTCTTCTTCTTCGTCTTCCTCTTCCTCTACATCGCTCCCCATGTACCATCTCTTCTTCCTTGTCTTCGTCTTTATTCCTCCTCCTACTTCCTCTTTCCCTTTCCTTCCTCTCCTCTTCCTTCTTTAATCCTTCCACCTGTTCCTCTTCTTCCTCTTGGATATTTAACTCCCTCAACCAAGCTTTTAATTCCTCTTCGCTATCGCCTCCTCCCTCCTCCCTCCTCTCATCATTCTCTTCTCTTTTCCTCTTCCTCTTTTTTGGCATCTTTCTCTCTCTCTCTTTCTCTCTCTTCCTTCTGATTTCCTTATTATCTCTTTCTCTTATTCCTCTGTTTTATCTTTACCCCATTTTGCAATTGCTTCCCCATCCTTCCCCCTTCCTCCCTCATCACCTTCCTCCTCCTTATATCTCCTATCCTTCTCTCTCTCTCTCTCTCACAGTTTTAAGCGGGGGAACGGGTATCCTGATGGCAGTTATTGCGTTACTAATATCACTAAACATATTCCATGCTCACAGCCATAGACAAGGACGTCATAAGCAGAAGCCCATTAGGACCGTCACTTCCACTAGAAAACCAGAGAAACCAACTCCTGACAGACCGTACCATTACACTGAAGTTCCCCGAATATGGTACGGTCTCCCCTCCTTACTGCTCTCCAACGTCACTTCCTTAGCTAATAAACTTGGCAAACTGGCAACCACAGTTCGATCAGTCGCTGCCATCGTCGTTGCCATATGTGAAGCTTGGCAAATTGTTCCTCAAACGTGCCACATTGAGGGATATCAACTCTTTCATCGCTTCCGTTCACATCGACGTGGAAGAGACGTTGCCCTCTTCTGTCAAGATGAACTACGCACTGCGCCTGGATGTTTTTAGTCTCAGCTGATGTGGAGGCATTATGGGTACGTGTTGTGCCACGGGCCCACCCACGCCACACTGCTTCCATCATATACTGCGTGGCATACCATCCACCTTGCTCACCCACCAGAGACACAGTCTTATCAACCACCTCAGAGTTAGGTACCCATGTGTCAAGATCGTATTATGCGGGGATTATGACGAAATTGTCACCACTAATATCCAGGACCAGCTGTCACTATCACAAGTAGTGAACTTCCCCACACACGGTCAAAATACCCTTGACCTTATCTTAACTGACTGGAATCCGTGAATTGGAGGCAGCCAGAATTCCTCGTCTCCCAAGAAATTTAGAAGTCAACCCTCCGCTGACAAGACCATCATCGCCTCGATTTTCTGCGTTGCCTAAGGAATTATTACTCATTGACTACCTATACCTACCTACCTACCGCACGAGACAACCACTGATTAATGTGTTGGGTTAATGTGAATAGTATACAACATTAACCAAGACCAATGATAAGAACGGCTGCCCCCTCCAAGACAGTGTACGGGTTGGAATTCAGAAATAATGAAGGTGAATGAAGAAGAAACGTGAAAGAGAGTGGGATTGAGGCAGAAAAAGATAGAAAATGAAAGAAGAGAGATGAAAGGCAAATTTGGGGAAAAATGAGAGATAGAGAAAAAGGCGTAAGAGAAAGAAAGAAAGTTACTCAGAGAAGGATGTAACAAAGACAGGAGTAAGACAGAGAAAAATAAAAGAGAGAAAAGCTAATAGATGGGAGAGAAACAAGACAGACAGACAGAAGAAAACAAAAAGAGAGAGAGAGTCACATCACACCCCTCAACCCCGGGCATCACTCACAGCCATACATAATACCCTGAGATAATGTGTCGTATGCATCCCCCCCTCCCTCCCCTCCCTCCCCCTCCCCTCCCTCCCTCCCCACCCCACCCCTCTCTTCCCCTCCCTCCCCTTCATCCTCCCCTACCTCCCCCTCCCCTCCCATCCCCTCCCCTCCCTCCTCCCGCCCTCCCCCTCTCTTCCCTCCACTCCCCTTCTCCCTCCCCCTACCTTACCCTCCCCCCTCCCTCTACCTTACCCTCCCTCCCCTCCCCTCCCTTCCCTCCCCACCCCTCCTTCCCTCCCCACCCCTCCCCCTCTATCCCCTTCCCCCCCTCCCCTCCCTCCCCATCCCATCCCTCCTGTAGGCATCTTCCTCCCATTCTCTCACACCCACACACCCACACACACACACACACACACACACACACACACACACACCACACCCACACACACACACACACACACACAGACACACAGACACACACCTATTATAAAGCTTCTTCAGATCCTCTATATAAACTTGAACCTATAATACAAAATAGGACTTACGATCCTCTAACATTCAGACTAAATCCTTTTACATAAGACTTCAGATCCTCTATAATACAGAACAACACCCCCCGCTCTTTTTCTGAAGATAATGCGTGAGATTAAGAGAACTTGTCAACAATACGTTTCTGGTCGGCTGAACATTGCGTATCTGATTCCATTGAGGCGATAAAAATAGGATTAGAATTTTTTGTTGTTGTTGTGGGTTTGTGTGTTCTTGGAATTTCCGATCCGCTTTAGTTGGTATTCTTTATAGAAGTGATAGAAGTGGTGGGATTTATATTTATTATTGTGTGTGTGTGTGTTCTGTGTGTCTGTCTGTCTCAAGTCTTGTGACCAGTTGTAACACCTTTCCCTTTCCTCTATAGACGGTTTTCTACGTTACCACCATCGTCAGCACCATAACCACCATCACATCTACTACCACTATTACATCTACCAATACTACCACCAAAGTCATATCTGCCACCACTACCACCATCACCACCACCACCACCACCACCACCACCACCACCACCACCACACCACTACCACCATCACATCTACCAACATCTAAATATTTTATCATCACTATTATCACCACCTCTAGATTATCATTAATATACTACCACTGTAACACCCTCTACCATTACCATCACCACTACTCCTACCATAAACACTATTATCTACAATTATATACCATTGCTAATTACCACTACCATGAACACCATTGCTACTACCACTAACATCCGTCCTACCACCACTATCCCATTACTACGACCATTACCACCATCATCACAAACACTAATACAACCACCATTACCACTACCACCATTACCACTACCACCATTACCACCATCATCACAAACACTAATACAACCACCATTACCACTACCACCATTACCACTACCACCATTACCAAACACTATACAACCACCATTACCACTACCACCATTACCACCACCATTACCACCATCACCAAACACTAATACAACCACCATTACCACTACCACCATTACCACTACCACCGTACCACTACCATTACCACCATCATCACAAACACTAATACAACCACCATTACCACTACCACCATTACCACTACCATCACCGTAACTACAACCACAACTACGACCACTACTACCACCACTACCACCTTTACTACCACCACTACTACCACCATCCCTTTCCTTACAACAAACTCAAGATAAAACGTTTCCCTGGGGCCAATTTTTGTGTGATCCTTCTAAGAATTTATATTATGAAATTCCTTCACAGCAAACAGGAGACCCAGGCTAGCTCCCCTCTCTCCTCTCCCCTCCCCCTCTCTCCTCCTCTCCCCCCTCTCTCCCCTCCCTCCTCTCTCCTCCCCTCCCCCTCTCTCCTCCCCTCCCCTCTCTCTCCCCCTCCCTCTCTCCTTTCCTCCCCCCCCCCCTCTCTCCCCTCCCCCCTCTCCCTCCCCCTCCCCCCTCTCTCCCTCCCCCTCCCCCCTCTCTCCCTCCCTCTTCTCTCCCCCTCCTGATCAAGATTATGCTACCCCTGTCCGTCCTTCACCCTCACCTCACTTCACCTCCTGAAAAATTGACCATTTCAACTTTCCGTTTGATAAATTTGGCTACATATTCATCTTTATTTATTCGTGAATATGTATGTATGTATAGGCTGATATTCATACATACAGACAGAGAAAGAAATACAGTAAGAAAGAGAAGAGAGATATAGACAAAGAGGAAGACAGAGAGAAGTCAAAAGAGAATACATCCGCCATTGTATTTTCTTCTCTTTCTCTCTCTTAAAAAACTGAGGAACAAGACGTCGATCACATCCGCCGAAATGTGGTAGACAACTTAATTTTAAAAGTTGTTTATGTTCATTATACATCATTATACATTGGATAGTTTTGTTGGGCTGAAGTTAGGATAGGTTAGGATAGGTTAGGTTAGGTTAGGTTAGGTTAATTTGATATCCATTAAGTTAATAAAGTTCCGTTATCATAGCGTTATCTTCTAACTTACTGATGACGCTGCGATATTAAAGATTTATGGTGATAAGGGTTGAAATACCATTAACAATTGGTGTAATTTTGTCCCTTAACCTCAAGTAGTTAATGTTCCCATGTTGTGACCTTAACCTCTGTCTGATTTATGTTTATTTTCTATGTCTCTCAAGTTTATGGCAAAATCTTCACTATATTTTCATATTCTCGCTTACTTTCACTCTACTTTATTACATTTTTTACTTACTTTCATTTACTTTCACTTACTTTCATAAGAACATAATAACATAAGTATGGAGGAAACTGCAGCGGGCTTATTGGTCCATGCTGGGCAGTCCCATTTACACCCAACCCCTATTGCTCATATATCCATCCAACCTTTGTTTGAAGCTATCCAGCGAATTCGAGTTAATGATGATGTTTGGTAACTTGTTCCATTCATCCACTACTCTGTTCCCAAACCAGTGTTTACCTATCTCGCGCCTAAATCTAAATTTATATAATTTAAAATTATTGTTACGAGTTCGCTCCTGGTTGGATAGTTTGAATACCTTTGTAATGTGCCCTTTGTTTAGCCTTGACTTCCATTTATACACCTCTATCATATCGCCCCTCGCTCTACGTCTCTCGAGGGAGTGCAAATTAAGATGCTTTAACCTGTCTCTGTACTCAAGGTTCCAAATGCCCGGGATTAGTCTTGTCATTCTCCTTTGAATTGTTTCTAGGGATTCTATATCCATTCTGTAATACGGTGACCAGAATTGAACTGTGTAATCCAAGTGAGGTCTCACAAGCGCAAGATATAGTTTTAGGATGACCTCTCTAGTCTTGTAACTAACACTCATTTGTATGAACCCAAGTACTTTGTTAGCCTTGTTTCGAGCAAATACACATTGTTTACTTGGTTTAAAATTAATACTTATCATTACCACTATCTTTCTCACAGTCGGATTTCTCTATATCACTATACTTTCACTTACTTCCACTGTACTTTCACTTTCAATTACTTTCACCCTCTTAATTCAAACTATTAAACCTCTTTCTTACTTTCTAGTTGTTTTTCCCAAGATGAACCCTTTAATACCCCAAGACAATAACTATAACAACATCAATAACAACAACAACAACAACAACAACAACAACAACAACAACAACAGTAACAACAACCATAATAATAACAGCTAAAACAACAGCAACAACAAAGGTAATAACAACAACATCAACAATAACAAAACAAAAACAGTAATAACATAAATAACAACAAAGACAAAAATAAATTCCTTTCGTATTCGTATTTTCACCTTCCATTTTCTTTCTCATCTTCTCCTCTCCTACGTCTTCACCTTCTCCACCAGACAAAGAAATACCAAGATATTTCACACACCCAGACAACAAAAAACAAGAAAAAAGACAAAGAAACGCACAAACTTCAAGATATTTTAGCCAGAGAGAAGATGGTGTGTGGGGGCGATCAGTATCTTCCACTCACGCAGAACAGACGCGTCGGCAACTCACCAGAGCAGGAAGGGAAAGCCAGCCAGAGAACTGAAGGGAGAACGGGTAGGAAGCGGTGAAGGGTAAACGAGCTTAAACGATAAAGGAAGCACAGGTCAGGAAGGAGGACAATAATGTTTTGTTTTAAAGGTTGAGATCTTTTACGTTCGTCGGGGCGTTTTAATACATCTCTTTCCCTCTTTGTCTCGCG
This sequence comes from Homarus americanus, assembly GCF_018991925.1. Classification (NCBI taxonomy): domain Eukaryota; kingdom Metazoa; phylum Arthropoda; class Malacostraca; order Decapoda; family Nephropidae; genus Homarus; species Homarus americanus. The sequence goes on along the minus strand of NW_024751660.1, from coordinate 5,880,010 downwards.
TTCTCTGTTGCATTCTTACACGAGAGCTCCTTTACGTTTTCTGTAATGTTGAATGTACACATGATGTTTGGGGATGGTGTTTGGAATGGGTGTATGCAAATTCATCTGTTTTACGAGGTGTATGTTTGTACGAGTATTTAATTTTAAGTTACACACACACACACACACACACACACACACACACACACAGAGCAATTGTACCTTATTTTACAGTTGAGGAAGTGAAGGGGGTCGAGTGCAGTGCCGGCCATACCGTGTACGGAAAGTTCATCATGTGTGTCCTACTCTCTAATAATATATAGCTGTTACCACATCCTCCATAAATATAGCTCCCTGTACCATATGCTGGATGACTGGTGCTATAATACGGTATATAGTGTAATTTATTTCTTAGTGGCACACCAGAAGCGCTGAAATATCGTAGTGGGATTAGGAAACACCAATTCAATTACCAAGTTCCAGCAAAATGTTGAAAGGCGTAAAAAAATTGTTTACTGCTGATATCATGGGTGACATATTTTCCGCCAAATTTTAGGGGACAAAATATATTAGTGCGAAAGAGATGAGACTTTACATCGTGAGGACCCAAACTATTTGTCAAATTTCCTCAAATATCATTTACTGGAACACGGCCAGAGTGAGAGTTGGTTCATATACCCAGAGAGGAGCTGAGCGGATGTCCGAACCACCATCCTCATGAATCACCAACCCCTCAGAGCATCGTCATAAAACAACCTAGACCTCGACAGTACATGGGCAAACAACTGTCCCGGAGCTTTAGTCGAACAACTCGAAGCATCGAACCCCACTTAATCTGTCTTTACGAGCAGGATATGAAATGATGCTGAGAGTATTGAATAAAGTCGAGTCTTTTCTCCTTTTATCTTATTAGCTAAGAGGATGAAGGAGGGATCTGACGACGTGTATTCGAGACAATAAAGTCCTCCAAGCTTCGAAACTCAGTTACTCTATTGAATGATATTAAGAGCATTTAAAAAAAAGCCAATGTATTTTAATCTTAAATCTCTCGTCGGCTGGGGGACGGATTTGACTATTGTTTGTATATTTGATTCAATAAACCACTTGACAACGACTCTCAATAAGTTATACGGAACCTCCCGCACGCTGTCCGTACACCATATAACATCAACACAATCAACTATATATTTTTTTTTAATATCTTATCTGGCGGGGGATGGAAGGGGGATCTGATTGTGTTTATTCGATAAAAGCGGATCTGAAACCAGGAGAGTTAGACCAGTCACAAGCATCATCTACTTGAAGCAAAAATACCGTGGAGAGTCGAAATACGATTTTGCAGTGAGCGTTGGAATAATTACCAGAGCCCAGTGTATCAGTGTAGGCTGGATGGTGCCCAGCTCACGCTCCACCTGGAATGACATTGTGCTTCTCTCTCAAGGTTTTTACCGATGACCATAACTGAATTCGAACGTTTTGGCCCCTCCCTCCCTCCCTCCCCCCTCCCTCCCTCCTCTCTCCCTCCCTCCCTTTCTCCTTCTCTCTTCCTCCCAATCTCCTCCCTCCATTTCCTTCCCTCTCCCTCCTCCCTCCATTTCCTTCTTCTTCTTCCCCATCCTCCCTCCTTCCCCCCTCCCTATTTCCTCCTCACTATTCCTTTCCATTCTACCTTCCCATCTTCCCTGGCCTTTCCTTTCCTCCCCTATCTACCTTCCTTTCCCTCCCTACCTCATCTCCTTGGCCTTCCTTCCTTCCTCACCTTATCCCCCCCTTTCGTTCACCATATTCCCCCTCAATTATCCCCATTCTCTCTCACCCTTTCATTCTTCTTCCTCCCTCTTCCCTAAGCCTCCTATCCATTCTTATCCTCACCTCCCCTTCCTTTCCCCCATTCCATTTTCTTCCCCCGTCATCTTTCACATAATCTAAACAGAGAGAATCTTACCCCCTCAGTGTTACCGACCTTCCAGCTAGGCTAATGTCCTGAGACGTAGACTTGTCCCAAGCTGTATAATTACCACGACTTATCATGCTTTAATAACAGCTATTATCTGGAAGGGGCATCCCTACCTTCCCCTTCCCCCACCCTCCTTCCTCTACCTCCCCCCTTCCCCCCTTCCCCCCTTCCACCCCCTCTGCAGTATCACCCCCCCCCTCTCCCCTCCTTCCCCCACTCCCTACCCACCACAACTTGATTGAAAAATGAGTCTTATAACCCTTAAACACAGGGGTTATTATGCTTTCTTCTAGAGGTTGATAAGTCTGATGGCTGATGGTAATTAATGTGTTACGATGGAACCTCAACTTACCCTTGGCCTTTGATGGATATGATGAATTGAAAAAGAGATTCTTGTCTGGGTGGAAACTTTGGCTTAAGATGATTCTGTGTGTCTTGGGTTACGACAAGAGATGGTGAGAGGGAGGTGAGAGGGAGGTGAGAGGGATGAGAGAGGGGAGGGGGAGAGGGATGAGGAGAGGGAAGGCGTTGAGGGTGGTGAGAGGGGATAAGGGAGAGGATATGTGGTGGTGGAAGGGAGAGAGGGGGGAGATGAGGAGGATAAGAGGGAGAGAGAAGGATGAAGGGATGAGGAGTAGAGGAAGTGGGCCAAATGGAGATGAGATGAGAGTTTAATTATCCTCCTCCTCCTCCTCCTCCTGGCTCCTCCTCCCTCCTCCTCCTCCTCCTCCTCCTCCTCCCTCCTCCTCCTCTTCCTCCTCCTCCTCCTCCTCCTCCTCCTCCTCCCTCCTCCTCCTCCTCCTCCTCCTCCCTCCTCCTCTCCTCCTCTCTCCTCCTCTTTTTCTTCCTCCTCCTCCATAGATTTTTCTCTCCTCCCTCTACTATTACTATTACCCTTACTATTTACATGACTATCACTACTATTATTACTAAATAACTTATTACTACCATCGCTACTACTACTACTACTACTACTACTACTACTACTACTACTACTACTACTACACACACACACACACACACACATCAATAAATTTTAGATCCCTGTTACATTACTGTCTCCTCCCCTGGCTATACTATTACGTGTGCTATACAGTTAGGCTTGCTATACCGCTACACGTGTTCGTTTCTATACATACATACTGCATCGCGCATCGCCACTTAATATATATACTTCATCAACATACACTATACACCACTGTACCGCTATTTCAGCTATACATTCAAGACTTGCTATACTGTTACTCCTGCTATATACATACCCCTGCTATACACCCAAGGCCCTACTATACTGCCCTACTCGCTCTACACTGTCTATCAACACACGCTATACCTATTATACCGCTACAGATGCTATACCGGTGTTTCTTCTATACACCTATACCACTACTCCTGCTATACACCTATACCTGCTATACCGCTACTCCTGTATACACCTATACCTGCTATACACCCAAGGTTCTGCTATACCGCTATACTCGCTCATCAACACACGCTATACCCTGGAGAAGCAGTGGTGTGTGACGAGGACTGCTGAGTGTGTTGGGTCGGCTACACAGAGTGCTGATTAAAAATTGAATTGGGCAATCCATCCGCTCTCACACGGGTGGCTGATCCCCGTGTTGTGACTGATGGCGTGACACGTGTTCGCTTACTGACCGTTTGTGTGTGTGTGGCAGAGAGAGAGAGAGAGAGAGAGAGAGAAAGAGAGAGAGAGAGAGAGAGAGGCTAATGGCTTAATATTGGATTACTGACAACGTGTGTGTGTGTGTGTGTGTGTGTGTGTGTGTGTGTGTGTGTGTGTGTGACAGACAGACAATAAGTAAACCTACCAATACACACATACACCTATACCATAAAATATACACCCAGATTTTTACCATGTCAAAGGTCATTTATACACAGTGAAATTATGTATAATACATAAAACAAGTAAACAGCGGCATATTTATACATTGTAAATATATCATAAGTATATGTACACGAATACACCTACACACATATATACGTTGTTCATACATACACTCACGCATACACACGTACACACATGCACTAACACATATACACGTACACACATACACTAACGCATACACTTACGCAAACACACGTACACACATACACTTACGCATACACCTACGCATACACACATACACCTACGCATACACATATACATACATACAATATCCATCTCAGCACTTAACGTAATATGAAACAAAACCTCGACTTTCCATTTACCACAATATTAAGGAAATACACATTACATACATACATACATACATACATACATACATACATACATACATACATGACGTGTTTGTTTGTGTATTTATTTCTATTAGTAAATATTTCTTTGTTTTTCATCTTCATTTTCTTTTATTTATTCGTCTGTTTTTTTGGTATTGTATAATTATTACTGTATAATCTCTCTCTCTCTCTCTCTCTCTCTCTCTCTCTCTCTCTCTCTCTCTCTCTCTCTCTCTCTCTCTCTCTCTCGTTCAGTCTAAGCATTTGGCCACCTCTCGTTTTCTCTCATCTCTCCTCTCCTCCATCGTTCACTCCGTGTACCAACGATCAGCTCTCCCTCAGTTTCGTCTCCTCGATAAGAATGTCACCATAAATTCTCTTCACCACAATCAGGTGATCGTCCGACCACTGTTTTATGACACATTCAAATCTCTGCTTTCCTTCCTGTCGCTCCCAAAAAGGCGCCACCGTTTTTCTCAACATTTACGTGGAGGGAAGGAGGATTCTTTTGCCCTTCTTTGTTTACCAGATCGACACAGTTTGTACGTATAGCCTGGTGAGATCAGTCGAGTTTGTCATATGTTGGTTGTCATTCTCCCTTTTAATGTATACAGTATAGTATTTACCCGCGAATTGAGGAGAGTTCATAATTTTGTTTTTTTTTGCGTTACAGTTTATTTGTATTTACCCGCGAACTGAAGAGAGTTAGTCATTTGTTAGTAATTTGTTAGTCGTTTGGTGTGTAATTTACCCACTATATCACCTCATTCATTCGTGTTATATTTTGTATACTGAATATCTTTGTCATTTCTTATAAAACATCTAATTTGTATGTATTAGCTCATAAGGTTAAGGGGAGTTAATCAATAGTTACCGACACAGTTTATTCTTACTTATCTGCAACATAAGAAGAATTTGTCCATCAATAACTGTGTCTTGATCCGCCACATCGAGACAGTTTGTGACTTGTTACAGAGAGACTTGAGACTTTATGCTTTTGCCCTAATAATTACGAGCCGTTTGATACACATACGACAATTTACAGAACGTAGTAGATTTTCTCTCTCTCTCTCTCTCTCTCTCTCTCTCTCTCTCTCTCTCTCTCTCTCTCTCTCTCCCTCTCTCTCTCTCTCTCTCTCTCTCTTTTCCCCATCATTTCCCCAAGTCCCGATCCCTACCCCAACTCTCCCCCATTTGCCCAGTCTAATGGTCCCAGGATCACTTACCCCACTCCCTTCACACCCCTCCATGCCCACCCCAACCAATCACCCCCCAGCTCACCCACCATCCCCAGCCTCCCTCCTCCCCCATCCCTCCCTCCTCTCACAGTCCTCCCTCCTTCCCCCAGTCCCCTCCTCCCTCCTCCCTTAGTCCTCCCTCCTCTCCCAGTCTTCCCTCCTCCCCAACTCTTCCCTCCTCCCCAGCTCCCCCTCCTCCCCCTTCCCATGTGTGTGACCTCCAGGACAGGCCGTCAAACTTTCCCTGGGGGTAAAGTGATAGAGACAATGGAGTCATCTCTGCTGCCGGAGCTGTCACCTCCTCCAGATGTGGTGTAAGACAGTGCTATCTCCCCTGGTGTGTATAAGGTCTATCCACCCTTGTTGGTTAAAGTGAGAAATGAGTCTTGTGGACAGGGTGTTTGTGTCCTCTCTTGCCAGGATCCGTGGTAGACCAGAGCACCACCTCGCTATCTCAACCTGAAGGAGTATGCCACCGAAAATATTCCTCTTCTCGTTTTCTTTGACTTTTTTTTTATCACAAATTTTTTTATCACAAATAGACACCAGGTTTTTTTTTTAGTCGGGAGGACAGAAGAACGTTATCCTCCGGCGTTCTGTTGTGTGTGTGTGTGTGTGTGTGTATGTGTGTGTGTGTGTGTGTGTGTGTGTGTGTCTGTGAACGTTTTCCCCCTCCTCCCTATCTTACTCCCCACCTCCCCCCCGTAAAATAACAAAACATTATGTATTTGTTTTTATGAATTTCACTTTATAAGTCCCCTAGACAACAACAGCCATACTGAATATGGTAAACAGTGATGAACAGTGAACAAACAGTGATGAACAGTGAACAAACAGTGAACAAACAGTGATGAACAGTGAACAAACAGTGATGAACAGTGAACAAACAGTGAACAAACAGTGAACAGTGTAGAGGCAGTGTATTTCCACCCATCAACACGTCACGTTACCAATCCTACGGACATGTCAAGCAGATAGTATTAGATGGAGTCACAATGTAGAGAAGAGAAATACGATAATTACATGACTCTCTTAAACCCTTGTCCTTGTAGGGGTGATGACTCTCGCTATCATTCACTCTGTATTAGTACTGTTATAGATGAATTCTGACGTGGTTCTGCTCCCCCTTCCTACCACAAGTTCCCTATAACGTATCTGAGAGTTCGTTTTTATCTCTGTCACTTCACACTCCCCCTGTAGTAGCATCAGCCATCATCCAGCACGTCAATCACAAAATCAACCACACAATACCATTCTCTCCAATCATGCATGACCCAATGAAGTGTGTGTGGGTATGGGATAGGAAGGTGAGTGTGGGATGGGAGGAGAGTGGGATGGAAGGGTGGGAGAAGAGTGAGTAAAGAGATGGACAGTGTGTGTGAGGTGGAGGATTGTGGGATGGAAAAGAGAAAGTAGGTTAAAAGACAGATAAAAAGAGACAAACAGACAGACAGACAGAGAATTTGTGTATAAATGAATAACGAAAAGAAATGGTAAAACTCGGTCGCATTTTAACACAGAGATATAATCCCAACAACAACTTAATGGAACAGACCAGCTAAAGCTATGCCAACTGTAAGCTAGAGAATGGTGATTTATAGCGGTATAGCTGTTTGTGAAATAAAAAGCATAATTGATTGGCAGTGCAGGCAGTCGGTAAGTCATGACATCCATCACCAGACTGCCGGCAAAGTTGGGCGCTAATCATGACCCTGTGTCCATTGGCAGTGATTTGTTGATACTGACAAGGTGTTCGTGAGCGACTAATCCAGATATTATGTGATTTGTGTATAATGTTAGGGTGTTCGTGGACGCTAAATCCAGGTATGCAGGGATTTGTTGACAATGACAAGGCGTTCGTTGACGATTAATCCACTTCTCTCAGATTTTACCTTTCAGTGACATGATGGTGTTGTTTGTCTGTTAATGTGTTTGTCTGTTTCTCTCACACTACTTGCTTATCCGTCACTCTCACACACTCTCCCTCTCTCTCTTCCTCTCTCTCTCTAGTTCCTTGTCCCTTACTTTCACACACACTCTTCCTTTCTCTCTCTCTCCCAAGTTACTTGTTCCGTACTCTCACACACACACTTTCTCCCTCTCTTCCTCTCTCCCTCTCCCTGGCGATGGCTGGTTGGCCAAACTTTCCATTCATTAGTAATATTTTATGAGTCGTAATTAGTACCCCAGGGATTTCACGAGGCACTTTGAAGTGAAGAAAGTAGCGGTACTTTCCTCATTTAGCTCTCTCTCGCTATCTCTCTCTCTCTCTCTCTCAACCTCTCTCTCCCTACATACCTTTCTCTTTCACTCTCTCTCCCTCCTTTCTCTCACTTTACCAGTCCCTTTCTCTTTATCTCCTTCCTGTTGTTTCTTATCTAAAAATGAGTTTGCTTTTTTTCTCCTATGACGGACTAGGGTAGATGTGCCCTATAAGTGGTGGTGTCTATCCTACGGTTAAATAGCTCGATGTTGTATGAGGAGGGAAAGACGTGACGTGACAAGGGGTGAAGGAAGGAAGGAAGGAAGGAGAATGGTGATGAAGTTCGACTCAATACAACTTGCAATAGAATAGAAGTTGAAGATTGATGCATGATGAGTATTGATCGTATAGAGATTACTGAACAATAGTGATATAAAAAAAGAACAACAATTTTAGCAACAATATCAACAACAATAACAACAACAAGAATGAAATAATAACAATAACAACAAAACCCATAACACCAACCAAGCAGCAACAACAACAACAACAACAACAACAACAACAACAACAACAGCTCCCAACACAGGATTTAGGAGAGGAGATGAAGCTGATGATAAGTAATTAAGAGAGAAACAATAATAAAGATGGAATACAAGGATTATGGATTAACACTTTGGCTTACTTAACGATTTGCTCCGTAAAGTTTTAAATTAAAGTGAGAGAGAGACCCAAATAAAGAGAAAGAAAGAGAATGAATGAATTAATTAAAACAAAAAGGGAAGGAAAACGACCAAGCCATAAACACAAGACAATAAAGAGGAGAGAGAAACACAGAGAATAAACAAACACCCGCTAATGAAGGGAGAGAGAACAAGTTAAAGAAAATAAGACCAGGGAAATTGGTAAAGTTATACTGGGGCAACACTATTACCAATTAGGGGAGGAGGAGGGAAGGGGGGTAGGGCAACACCTCCTCTCATAAAGGGAAGAAAGTGGGATGGTAGACTAAAGGGGTGAGTTGAGAAATGAGATGCTAGATTAAGGGGTTAAAGCATGCTCGTCTCACAAGGGAGGGAACCCAGGTTCGATCCCCGGGCAGGGTGAGACTATGGGCAAGTTTCTTTACGCCATTTGCCTCTGTCTACCCAGCAGTAATTGGGGACCTGGATGTTAATCGATATGCGGATCGTGTTCCGGGGTAATCGTTAGCCAGTGCAGTTGGCGAGTTGTCCGGTCTTCTCGGACTATTCCTTGACACTGGGTCATGCAACTCGTTAACTCAGGGTGTGGTTGTTGTGTTGGCGACAGCTTCTACACCTTAAACAAATTCACGCCTAGGTGGCCCTTGGGCCGGCCATCCTCGTTACACGAGGGGCAACCATTACTTTTATAATGAGAAATGGGATGTTATACTAAGGGGTATGGAGTATTTAACTAAGGGTTGACTAAGGGGTAATGAGAAATGGGATCTTTGACAAACGAGTAAGTGATAAATGACGTGCTGGACTAAGGGGTAAGGGATCTTTGACTAAGGGTTGCTTAAACGATAAGGAGAAATGGGATAATAAAAAATGGAGGAAATGGGTTATAAGATTAAAGGGGTTGAAATGGGGAAGTGGATTATTAGATTAAGGGGAAAGGGTTACTGGAGTAATGGGGTGAGGTGGATCATTAGATTAACCCATTAAGAACTTTAGTAAATGGGCTGATCAGTAATTAGATGGTTAGAAAAGGTAATTAGCCTTGATGTTGTTTTTTGTTGTGTTGATGGTTAATTCGGCTCTAGGGATTATTATTGTTAATTACCTTACGATTACTTTAATATTATCATTTCTTTGTTGACCCAAACCAGGTCAAAGGTCAAATCAGGTCAGATATAAGACTTAAGGGTCAAGCCGGTGAAAATTTTAATCTAGGAAAGATAGTATCAGCCCTAACAACGAACGAGGTCAAATAGGGGTTAGGTTAGGTTTGGTTAGGTTAGAGAAGGAAACAGTAGAGGTCAAGAGTCAAGGGATAGGAGAGTATGAAAAAAGAAAGAGAAAAAAGAGAGAGAGAGAGAGAGAGAGAGAAGATAAAGCAGTAGATAGCAGAAAGAACAGAGTGGAGAGTCAATAGGATTAATTAGTCAAAAGATAAGTAAGGTTTTAAAAAGGTCAATGTCGCTCAGCCCCACACGTTACCTATTGTTATAGTTAAGACAATACAGAGTGAAGATTACCCCCTTCCTCCCCACCCCAGCCCCCACACACACCTCACACACACCCCACACATCCCCCACACACACCCCACACATCCCCCACACACACCTCACACACACCCCACACATCCCCCACACACACCCCACACATCCCCCACACACCCTCAATACACCCACCCCCCACACACACACGCCATTTGCCTCTGTCTACCCAGCAGTATTTGGGAACCTGGATATAGTCAATCTGCAGATCGTGTTTCAGGGTAATGGTTAGCCAGTGCAGTTGGCGAGTTGTCCGGTCCTCTTGAGTTATTCCTTAATACCATCTCAAGCAACTCGTTTAATTTAGGTTGTGGCTGTTGTGTGGGCGGGATTTGTGTGTGTGTGTGTGTGTGTGTGTGTGTGTGTGTGTAGGTCGTCTTATGCAAACAACTCCTTTACCATTTGTGTATTAATCTACTTTTGTAATTAGAGTTCTATTAATTTCAGTTTTGTTAATTAAAAAAATGTTATATAAAAAGTTTTCCCTTATTTATCAAAGTTCCATACGTGTCATTTTATTAATTACGGTTTATGTTACAGATTGTTTATGCTTTTATATAAACTTTTTTCTCCTGATTTCCTTAATTACTTTGTTTATTCTATTTACTGTTAATTCTTTTTTAAATGTTCGTCAAAATTTTCTCATTAATTTATTTTTTGTTTTTGTTTTTCGTCTTAATTTGGAGGCGTCTCTCTCTCTCTCTCTCTCTCTCTCTCTCTTCTCTCTCTCAAATTCTCTCCCTATCAGATCCAACCGTACAACACACACACACACACACACACACACACACAGACTATGCCAACGGACGCTCTTTTCCTACGATGAAGAGCCTGCAAACAAGCCCCAAGAAGAGTAGTGAACTAACAATGCACCTATGTGAGTGTTCCTGAGATGACTCCTCTAATATTTACCGGTATGCAATGGCGTGTAGCCCTGGAGGTGTGTGGGAGGGCAGGGAGGAGAGTGAGAGGTGGGGAGGTGAGAGTGAGAGGGAGAGAGTGAGAGATGGGGGAGGTCCAGGGAAGTGAGGAGGGAGGAGGGGGGAGGGAGAGGGAGGAGGGAGGAAAGAGGTGAGAGATGGAGGTGAGAGTGAGGAGGGAGGAGGAGGAGGGGGAGGAAGTGAGGGAGATGGGGGAGGTGAGGGAGGTGAGAGGGGAGGAGGAGGAGAGTGGAGGGAGGAGAGTGGGAGATGGGGGAGGAGAGGAAGTGAAAGGGGACGAGATGAAGAAGGGAGAGAAGGATAGTGAGAGGTGATGGGAGGGAAGAGGAAAGTGGGGAGGTCAGTAGAGGAAGAGTAGGAAAAGAGAGGAGGAGATTAGGGGTAAAAGGGGGCAGAAGGTGAGGGGGGTAGAGAGGAGGAAAAAAGAGGAGAGGAGCAGAGGAGGTGATGAGGATGGGAGAAGACAGGGAAGGAAGAGGAAGACGAAGAGAACGAGTAAGGGAGAAGAGGGGAGGAAGAGGGAGAAGAGGAAGGGAGAAGAGGGGAGGAAGAGGGAGAAGAGAAGGAGGAGGATGAAGGAAGAAGAGGGGGAGAAGGAAGGAGAAGAAAAGAACGAGGAGGAAGAGAGGAGAGCAATAATATATCACCAATTGAAAGGGGGGTAAGGAAGAGGAAGAAGAGGAAGGGAGAAGAAGAGTAAGGGAAAAGAGGAGGAGGAAGAGGAAGAAGAGGAAGGAGAGGAAGAGGAGGATGACCTAGGAAGAAGAGAGGAGAGCAGTGTTTGTTGATGGCAGAAGCTCTTAATTAAAAACCATTGTTAAGAGTGATAGATAACACGTACTATCTTTTATTCTGATGGTACAATGATAACAAAGTATAATTCATTTATTTTGTTTTGTTTTTAATATTTTTAGGGAATGTGTTAACGAAAGATGTAAAGGAAGGTGGGTGGTGGTGGTGGTGGTAGTGGTGGCGGTGGTGGTGGTGTGGTGGTGGCGGTGGTGGCGGTGGTGGTGGTGGTGGTGGTGGTGGTGGTGGTGGTGGTGGTGGTGGTGGCGATGGTGGTGGTGGTGGTGGTGGGGGTGGTGGTGGTGGCGGTGGTGGTGGTGGTGATGATGATGATAATGATGATGATGATGATGATGATGATGATGATGGGTGGAAATGTTTCAATATAACAATGATTCGCTTCCTACCTTTCTCTCTCTCTCTATCTCCTATATCCCTCTCTCACCCTCATTCCTCTCCTTCTCCAACGTTACCTCTCTCCCTTTCCTTTCCTTCCCTACCTCCCTATCTCATTCCTTCCCCTCACCTTCCCCCTCACCCTTCCCCTCACGCACCCCTCCCCTCACCTCACCCCTCCCACCGCAACCTCACCTCACCCCTCACTGCACCCTCTCACCTCACCTCCCCCACCTCACCTCCCCCACTCACCCTCCCTCACCCCCTTCCCTCTCCCTCACCCTCTCCTCTCCTCACCCTCTCCTCTCTCCTCACCCCTCCTCTCCATCACCCTCTCCTCATTCCTCTCCTCACCTCCCCCTCACCTCACCCTCCCCATTCATTCTCCCCATTCACCCTCCCCTCATTCACCTCCTCATCTCAATTTTTCCCTTCCTCACCCCCTCCCCCTCAAGTGTTATGTTTGTGTGTCTTTCTATATATTACCACCCAGATACCCTCCCTACCTGTGACGTCACGGCCGTCATACACTAGTTTATTTAGTCAACTCACTCCTCGGCGCTGTGATTATCTTACGCTCGACGTCTGTTTCACGGGCTTTGTGACGTCACGGTCGCCACACACTTCAATAACAAGTGATTCTCTCTTGAAAATTCCCGTCCATACAAGGGGTGCCCTTGGTTGAATGGTATACAGCATTCATCTCCTGTCCTAAGAGTTGTTGGTTCGCTCCCTTATAAAGCATTTTTTTTTAAAGTATATTAAAGTATATTTAGGTAATGTTAAGTAAATTTAAGAATGAATTACTTTTTTCCCCAGGACACAAATCTTTCATGCTACGTTAGTTGTTGTTCTCCCTGGTAAAACAATTCTGCCCTTCTTTTTTTTTCTAAGAAGCCCATTTGTACGCTTCCTTTAGGTCCCTCTTGGCGAAGTTCGTCCTTGGTATAAAAATGGAATTATATTTAAATTTTAAGCAGAGGTCATTTCGAGGTCGATTTTTTTCTTTCTTTTTTTTTGGCTTTTATTATAATGTTCATTGTATATATATATAATTTTTTCTTGTCATTGTAATGGTTTTTGAGGAGTTGATGAGACTATTGTGTTTTTGCTTTTTTACTGATTATTGGACAAAACTTTATCGACTTGGTTAACTATTTTATTATTTGTTTATTTATTTGTTCATTTATTTATTTATTTTTCCGCAGCGTTCTCTTGTTCTAAAAAAATTCCATCGGGACAAAACAGCAGAGTAGAAAAAAATGTTGAAGGCCTTTGAGGGGAAAGCAATTTTGACGCCGCCCTTAGCTGGTGAGGGGAGATGGGGAGATGGGGGAGATGATATGGGGAGAGGTGGGGAGAGAGGGGAGGGGGAGAGGTTAGAGAGAGAGGAGGGGAGAGGAGGGAGGAGAGATAAGGGAGGAGGGGGGGAAAGTGGGGAGGGAAGGATAGATGAGAGGGAGGGAGGAGGAGGAGAGATGGGGGGTGAGGAGGAAGGAAGGATAGATGGTGAGGGAGGAGGAGGAGGAGAGATGGTGAGGGGTGAGGGAGGAGAGGATGAAGGGAGTGAGAGATGGTGAGGGAAAAGGTGGAGTTACTGAGGGGGAGAGGAAAGGAAAGAGGGAGAAATGGTGAAGGAGAGGGAGGGAGAGAGGGAGGGAGAAGTGGTATTGAGGGAAGGAGGGAGGAGAGGAGGGAAGGAGGGACGTAGATTTGATGAAGGAAGAAGGAGATGCAGGAGAAGGAGTCAAAGGAGGAAGAAGACTAAAGGTGAGGGAGTGAATAGATAAAGACAAGAAGGAGGATATGAGAAGGAGGAGGAGGAGGAGGAGGAGGAGGAGGGGCTGGAGCAGGAAGAGAAGAAGAAGAAGAAGAAGAAGAAGAAGAAGGAGGAGGAGGAGGAGGGAGGGAGGAAGGAAGGAGCGAGTCTAATATCTATGCAAATATCGCTTGTGTGATTATAATAATTTTCGTGTAGTTGGGAACGTTGGATCTCTGCTTCGCTGTCTGCCAACCCACACATTCACAGCGAATTTGTTGGTCTCATAACAATTTCTTTATCCTTGTTGCTTCTTCCAGATTGTTTCGTCTCCTTCTGATATCCAACTCTTCTCTAGTATTCATCCTTATGTCTCTCTATTCCCATTATTTATCATTTGTGTTTTTTAGTTGGGTTATATACCTACATCATCACATTCTATCATCATTACATCACATCATATATCATCACTACACTTGTCTCTCTATTTATGTAATGTGATTCAGTGATATTCAACTCTATTCCCTCAATTACCGTCTAGGGGCCCCAACCTGTTTAACCTGTCTAGAATCCCTTCATCTGTTTATAAAGTATCTATTAAGTTTTCCCCGTTTATTTATCTGCGTTCCTTCACATCCGGTAGAGGAGACTTGAGATGGTTGGTCCCTTGTTTACCTCTCTGACCCGGGAGTGTTGGCCCTCGTAATATTCAGGACACAACATTAAAAGTTTTTTTGTGTGTGTGTGTGTGTGTGTGTGTGTGTGTGTGTGTGTGTGTGTGTGTGTGTGTGTGTGTGTGTGTAAAGGACAGTATCTGTGTGTTTGTTTGTTACTTTATTTGTGTGTGTGTTTGTTATCTCCGCCTACAGTATTGAAGAGAAAGAGCTGAATTTTAACATATGTCTCGGAAGGTAGAATTATTGGTGGATTGGTCCCGGTAATTGGTCCTTTAGTCTAATAGGTGGAATCCCCTCATTAAAAACATATCAACATTAGGGGTTTATAGTGTAATTGATGTAGTATATAGATTGTGTAGTTGATGTAGATGATGTAGTTGATGTTCTCTGGACTATGTAGTGAATGTAGTGTAGAGCTGATAAGGTATTCACAGAAAGACAGGTTGATTCAATAAGACAGACATAAAATAATAGACATATGGACAAACAGACACAGGAAACGAACACATTGATGAACAAATACGTAAGCATATGTATACATGTATATCTCTTATGTACACATGCATGAATAGAAATACATGAATACGTACATGATTACACACGTATAGGCACATGTTCATAGATTTATACACAGGTAAATATATATATACATGGGTGTATACATACATACAACGACGTTATATGAACATAAAATCAACATAATCAACATAACATCAATATAACATCAACTGTCATCAAAATAATCAATATAACATTTACATAATCAACATAGCTCAACAAAACATCGATATAACATCAACAGTCATCAATATACTCAACATTTACAGCTACAAAACACACCAGACACGATGCAAATACAGACAACTTATCATCGCATTCACTCCAAACATTCCCAATTTACAAAGCAGTTTTCACAAGGTGTATCTAGCAGTATTATGTCGTGTTATTTCCCAGTAGGAGCAGCTAGAACGTGTCTTTATATCTGGTGATGACAGTCGTAGCGTCTCACACCTTCCTGGGATGAATACGAGTCTTTAAGCATTTTCTGAGACACTGAGATATTAGTGAGGGATTATCGCCTTGTGGAACTCCGACAGAAATCGCTTATTTTTGGGTATGGTTCTTACGATGCTCTAATACTAAGGCTTGCAATGTGTTGAGAGTTTATTTAAAAGTAGAGGTTAATGATTCCTAAGTGGAGTTTGTATTAATGCTGAGAAGATGAAGTGTTTTGGTGTAACATTGTAATGTGTACGTTTTTCTTACATCAGTGACCCCTACCATTACCTCCGTTTTCTATGAGGATTCAGCTTCTCTTTATCTATTCCACGTAAAATAAGGAAGAAAGATACGATAGATACATAGTTATATTTTTGTATTTACTTTGACATTTTAGCATGAGGGAACTTAGTCTAGTTTGTCATAAAAGTTTAACTACTGCGCTTTGGTGGTTGTTGATGATGATGATGATGATGATGGTGATGATGATGATAATGGTGATGATGATGATAATGGTGATGATGGCGGCTGCACCTGCAAGCGTTTCTCACTCTTTTTTTCCACCCATGTATTTATTTGGTATTTTTCCCGTCAAGGTAAAGGATATTATCTTCATCATCACGACACCCAGAAGGTAAACACTCTTAGATATGGCATGTATTTCTCTCTCTCTCTCTCTCTCTCTCTCTCTCTCTCTCTCTCTCTCTCTCTCTTTATTCTTTATTCCGTGCACTATTTTCCGCACCAATTCAAGGGAAAAAAGTGAAATTGCACCCCCATAGGTCACTCGTTCCGTTAAGCACACTGCATAAGAAGCCTTCAGTACACAAGAAGGTATTGTGGCCGGCACTGTACTCGACTGTCATCAACTTCCTAAACTGTAAAGTCAGGTGGAGTGGGAGTGCCCTGACATTAAACCATTAACCTTATTGTAATGAATATAAATAATTTTGCTGGCTCTAAAACTATCTAATGGTGATAATATATATTTCTTAATTCGCCAAAAACTACTGAACAAAATCGCGAAACTATTCACCCCAAAATTCCAAAATATCATCCATATTACTAAGATCTCAACCAATAACACCAAAAATACTCATTAAAAAGGACATTTCTCATCTCCTCCATCACTTAGGAATTTCAGACGATGACACTAAGACGAATGTGTGGCATAAGAAAGTGTTGTCAGGGTGGTACAGGTGGCCCCAGCCCGCGTTCATAAATCAATGGATGTATTCCTAGTCTCTGGTGATATATATATATATTTATTTATATACAAATCACCTCAGATACAAAATATATTATTCTGTTATTTATTTTTATTTTTATTTTTTTTTGAGGGATAGGATGGGGAATTTGAGGTCAAGGGTCATGTACTGTCGGAGGGATGTGGGAGGGGATAGACGGTGGATGGGAGTGAGTCGTATCGAGGCGGATGGGTGGAGGAGGGTGGATGAGTGGAAGTGAGGGGGGGGAGGGAGTCTCTGGTTTTTAACAAAGATTAGATGGATTCGTTCAAGATGATGGTGGTGGAGAGGTGGGGACTGATAGTAGTAGTAGTAGTAGTAGTAGTAGTAGTAGTAGTAGTAGTAGTAGTAGTAGTAGATTATAAAAAAAAGCTATGAGAGAAAAAGGAGGAATTTATTTATACGCCAAACCACAAAAACCTTTCGTTACTAACCAAAACAACAGGTAAATCAGTTAAGCCAATTAGTTTGTACTTAACCTGTATCGTATAATCCTCCTATATCCAGTTCTTTAAACAATAAAACTTGACTTAGAATAATGGTCAATACAACAATAACAACAAAAACATTACCAATCAAACAACTAACATTTTAATTGTTTTGTATTATACTCTGATGTAATTTAAGGGGATATCTAGAGCTCTACCGCGTTTTCTGTTAGTCAGATGTGAGTTATCCATCAATAACTTAAGTCAGGATTTCAGGATGAGGATAATATTGGGTATGGTGATTGGTGGATTATATATACGAGGATTAAGTTCAATAATCAGCATCAATGTCCTTGTAACTTGCATCAATTATCACCATAACCAATTATCACCATCACTATATCGTCACTAATTACACCACCAATATAATCGATACCACTACCATTGCTACCACACCATCATTACATCCTATTTCATCCTCTAATACCACAAAACAGCTAATACCACCACCACTATCACCATCATCTCTTATCACCCCTACCAGCACCACAACAACCAACAACACCACAGTCCACAACACCACATCGCAACCATACCACACCATCCACTATCACACCACACAGCTACCAGCACCACAACAACCACCAGCACCACAACACCAACAACACCACAGCACCACAACAACCACCAACACCACAACAACCACCACAACCACAACAATCTCAACAACACCACAACAACCACCAACACCACAACAACCACCATCGTCAATAAACACCCCCTCAAAAAAAGAAAAAACTTGACATCTAAAAAACAAAACAAACTGAAACACAATCTGCCATTACCTAAACAAGAACAAACACCAAATCCAAACACACAATCACACCTTCACTTCAGTTCAGACACTACGGACGTCGAAAATAAAGCGAAGAAAAACAAGACGAGAGAAGTTTGTGTGGCTGCCTCCTTGGTTGTGAAATGAGGGGGGGTGGAGAGGGAGGGTGAGTGGTAGGAGTGGGGAGGGAGGGAGGGAGAGAGAGGGAGTGAGTAAGGGGTAGTTGGGAGGAAGAGAGAGGGGGGTGAGTAAGGGGTAGTTGGGAGGGAGGGAGAGGAGTGGTGAATATGAGGGAGTGGTGGGAGTGGGATGAGTGGGGATAGGGTGAGTGGGGTAGAGGGGAGGTACCGCCAACATAAAACTTTCACGCGGCGAGAGATGAGTTGGACACTTCGACTTGCTGGTCTGGCTGACTGACTGACACCCACTAACACTCCTGCTTCTTCCTCCTCCTCCTCCTCCGCTACCATCACTACTACTATTACTACCAGCGTTGATATACTTCTACTACTACTACTAACTACTGTTAATATCAGCACCCCACATTATCTTAATAGAAAGTCAATTTGCAAACGAATTAACAAGCAAATATTCCAGTTACACACACACACACACACACACACACACACACACACAATAAATAATCCAGTGATGTTAATTTATATGTATGTAATTGTATGTGTGTGTGTTTGTGTGTGTGTCCAAAAGTCCAAACAGCAAAACATTGACACTTGCTATAGAAACTAGTGGGGACATTAAAACAAATTTTCACCCTTACCACCACAATCACTTCCCCACTACCACAAACATGCTCCTTACCACCACAATCACTTCCCCAGTACCACAAACATGCTCCTTACCACCACAATCGCTTCCCCACTACCACAAATATGCTCCTTACCACCACAATCACTTCCCCACTACCACAAACATGCTCCTTACCACCACAATCACTTCCCCACTACCACAAATATGCTCCTTACCACCACTATCACTTCCCCAAACACGTAATAATCACAAATACTTAGCTACGATAGCCAGACAGTACAGGTCCCGGGCGTAAGGTGACTCAGGCCGGCAGATGCACAGTCTGAGCCGCCAGAACCACACCCACTGACGCTGCACTCATTCTCATGTTTACTGAAGTTTACTGACACCTCACTCATAATAAACTGAAGGATATCTATTTGAAATATTCGTACAAGATGATTATTTATGCTAGGGAAGAAATATTACACCTTGTGGATGACTCACATGACAATAACACTCTCATTTGTGTTTCCCGAGACCAAGATTCTGAGAAATTGGATTACACAGTTCCCTGACTCTTGATTCGGGTGGTTCGAATCCTTGGTGTTTCGATGAGACCTTGGTTATGACGTCATGGGTTGTTGGAGCTGAAAAACGAAGTGTTGGGTTACGTAATGTTCGGTGTACGATTCCACTCCACACCTCACCTCACCTCACCTCACCTTACTTACCTCACTTCACTTTACTTCACCTAACCTAAGTAAATGGCAAAAAAAGGCATAAAACAGAGGATCGTCCAATGGAAATCGTCTAAGTGGTATAACACTTTACGGATAAAGGTCCGGTGTGGAATAGAGTGTTGACTGGTTTTATTGCACGTGTACAAGCTGTTCACTGCATCACTCATCCACCAGAGTTCACTGTGAAAATGCTGATTGAATACACTGAACAGCTTGATAAGGCAGTTCATATTGCTAATTTTATCAATGCCAGAAATAAACATGAGACTCTTTACGTGTATTTAGGGGGGTAGGGGAGGGGAGACGCAGCAGTTATCACGGAGTACTGTATTGACTCGTGTGTTCGTTCACCTCAGAATTAATCCTTCAAACTCTCATCACTTTTCTCTCATCTGCGTCGCTACAGAATTAGTCTATCACAATTTTAACCACACGAAATAAGATTGATTCATTACTGCTGAAAATGCAGGTGTTAAAGACCTTCAGAGATAAATGTGACTTATTGTTTGTCCATCAGAAGACCACAACACCTACGGCTCACCATGATGGCTGTAGAACACTTCCATTGTATCTGAGGCACAATTAAACCTGACCAGTATTTGGGTTCACAAGTTGTAAGAATTTTTAGAAACTTCCAGTGTAAAAGTTGCTTCCCTGTACAACTACGGACATAAGAAACACACACTACACAACACACACACACACACACACATACACACACACACACACACACACACCTAGAGGTCATCTCATTCCAAAATTCCTAAATGATACTTGGTTTGTTATAATTTCGAAATCCAACGTCAGGTTTACTAGCAATGTGAGAGGGAGGGGAGTAGTGTGTACCATTGTATACTGAAGGCTTTTTGTCAGCTCAGCGATAATGTCAGCAATTAGAAATGTCAGCAGGAATTCGTCAGGAGTCATGCGAGTTAACGTTTTCAAATTGTTCGTTTGTTTGTTTTGGAGAGACTGAAGGCCGATGAATTTTCTGGGTCTTTTTTTTTTTTTAGTTTATCCTTAAATTTGGCGATGTTTTCTTAGTCTTGTTTCGTTTCTTCTTCTCCTCCTCCTACTTATTATTATTATTATTATTATTATTATTATTATTATTATTTTATTATTATTATTATTTTTGTGGGGGACAAATTTTATAACAAATCTAAATAATTTATAGTTTTAATTTCAAATACTAATTGTTTTAGTAAATATTTTTTATAATTAATTTAAACACAATTTTTATGTTTTTCTTATCACAGTAGATAAATTTAATGCTCTTTTATTATACATTATTTCTATTAGATATAAAATTCTTATTCAATCGACATGTAATAATTTGTACACATTTTTACATACATTATACAGTATGTTGTATCAGTCTGTAGTCCCCGTTGTCAAAATTTGGTAGCTACAGTTCATCATTTAGACTATATAGGCAATATTACACCACCAGGATATATTAGTAAAGTTGTTATAAGATGAGGTGAAGTGAACGTATAATTGAAGATGAAGATGGAAAATTTGTCATGTTATTTTGTCATATCTCTCTCTCTCTCTCTCTCTCTCTCTCTCTCTCTCTCTATCAAAGGTTGAGAGTTAGTGAGGAGTGTCAACAAAAATGGTGCGTGGTGTCAGGAGGAGGACACGAGGCAGCAGGTACGGGCAAGAGCTCAGCGGCCCCCAGACTCATTAAAAATGCACCACATCAAACCCAGTCGTCTTTCATCATTCCTTTAGTGCCCCCCCTAGAGAGACACCCCCCTTACACCCCCTGACATCCACCCCCTGACACCCATTCCACTCACCTACCCCATCCCTGACTCCCCCCTGATATCTACCCCTGACACCCTCCCTCTACTCACCTAACCTCCTAATCTCAAACCCCCATCCACCCCACCCTCCCCTGACAACCCCCACCCCCTCCAACCACCTACACCTGACCCCCACCTATCCCCCCCGACACTCCCTTACTTCCCCACAGCCTCAAAAGAGCAGGAAAAAGTAATTAGAAAACGAATTGCCTCGTTGGTAATCATGCCTCGAATTCTCAAAAGCTCGTGTGTGTGTATTAAGTCAATTCCCTTAACTACCTCACTTTACTTACGACAAAATTACCTCGTGTATGACACCCTGATGACGCTAAGACTCTACCAGAATCTAAATCCAGGTGAGTTTTATTTTTTCTGTGAATTAATTTGAGCTTTAAGATGATCTCAATGTATACAACTGAGTCTCTCTACAATTTTGACGCCATTTTGATTTATTTCATCCTACTCGTTAATTAGGTAGGAGTCAGTTAGGAGTTCGTCTCACGCACTCAGGCAGGAGAAGACAATTCACCTACTACAGTCTGAGAATTTAGTCTCGTGTTTTGAGAAGCCGGAAGTTCAAAAGGTTAATATTTTTCTTTATTTCTCATTCTCTCATTTTTGTCTCAAATTTTTCTCTCTCCTGCCTGAGAAGACAACTAGGCGAGGAAGAGGAGGTGAGTGTGAGTGTAATAAAAAATAATAAATAAATAATAAACGGTTTATTGAAAAGGTTCTGTACCCCGAAGGCTGAAAATATACATTGGACATAAATGACTTATTACATACATTGGTGGTTTAACAAAAGCCTTCATTAGAGAAAGGTGAAGGAACATACAGTGAACATACAGATTAATGTTTACAGCGGAGGTCACGTAGATCATGTGAGCTGAGGTGTTGAGCAGCAGACACGTAGTGTAGTAACTCCCTCACAGATGGTGTTATGAGGGGCATCACGTGGAGTACTAGTTCCCTCACAGGTGGTGTTGTGAGGGGCTTGACGTGGTGTAGTAATTCCCTCACAGATGGTGTTACGAGGGGCCTGATGATGTAGTAGTCACCTCACAGATGGTGTATGTGGGGCCTGATGTGGTGTAGTAATTCCCTCACAGATGGTGTATGTGGGGCCTGATGTGGTGTAGTAATTCCCTCACAGATGGTGTTATGAGGGGCCTGATGTGGTGTAGTAATTCCCTCACAGATGGTGTTATGAGGGACATCACATGGATTAGTAGTTCCCTCACAGGTGTGTGTGTGTGTGTGTGTGTGTGTGTGTGTGTGTGTGTAGAAGACGAGTGTTAGATTGACTTCAGGCCCGGAGTCACTCGTGTGTGATAATTAAGGTTAATTGCTGCCCCGCTAGTTGGCAAGAGCAAAGTTCCACTGTGGTGAGTTGACGGTGAACCAATTAAGTGGAACATTTTAGGGCCATGAAGGTAAAGACTTGTGTTGTGGTCATTGGTCATTATATAAAGACAGTGTTGTGTGTCTCCATAACCTAACCTAACCTAACCTAACCTAACCTAACCTAACCTAACCTAACCTAACCTAACCAAACCTAACCTAACCTAACCAAACCTTACCTACTGAGTCACATTAACATACTTAACTAAATTTATATGAAATTCCTTTACTACACTTATCGTCTTTAACCTGAAAAGTTTAACAAATTTCAAAGTAATTTAGTGAGTGAGTGGGTCAGTGAGTCAGTCAATCAGTCCGTCAGTTTGTTTGTTTGTCATTCAGAAAGACATTCATAGAGCTTACTAGTGCACCTCTTTTTTCCTTCTATCCTCTCATTCCCTCCTTATCTCCCCTCCTTTCTTTCCTCCTCCCTTTGTGTGTGTGTGTGTGTGTGTGTGTGTGTGTGTGTAATAATAATAATAATAATAATAATAATAATAATAATAATAATAATAATAATTCACGGTTTATTGAAAGCGCATAGCAGCCAGAAGGTTGAAAATATACAGTTACATAATTGGGGAATGGGTTTCGATTTACAAATAATATACAAGTAACATAAGTGATACACATAAGATATATAATAACTAGATGGGGAAAAGCTCTAACTTCAGGGCATTTCAACATAGAGACTGTGCAAGAAGTAGGATTGACTGGGAGTGAATACACTGGTTTATTACAAGTTAATGATAATTTTTACAATGGTTTGGACTGGGCTGTTCTTATAGCAATCAGTTCGTGCACGTATGGGCTGGATGCGGTTGTGGTGTCGAACAGCAATTCTCGGGCGAGGGATCTCAGGTGGTAGTAGGAGTGTGTGTGTGTGTGTGTGTGTGTGTGTGTGTGTGTGTGTGTGTGTGTATGTGTATGTGTGTGTGTGTGTGTGTATGTGTGTGTTATTCTTCATCAATATTTCCCAAATTTAAAATATAAATTATCAAAATGAAAAATACGAATTAAAACACACTCAAACCGCGCTCAAAACACGCACAAAATACACTCAAACCACACACAAAACACACTTAAACCACACTCAAAACAAGCACAAAACACACTCAAAACACACTCAAAACACACTTTAATATGACACACTTCGAAAAACGCCAAAACAAAAATAGATTTGACATTGAAGAAAATTAATTGAATAAAGAATTAGAAGTTAGACCTAAAAGTCAGGAAGACAAATTGTTTTCTTTTTCTTACTTTTGTTTCGTCTGATTGATTGATTTTTTTTTGCTTGACCCATCAGGGAGGTCAGGTCGTGGGCGGGTCACTGGCACCATCAGTCTTAAAGGCCAGAGGTCAAATGAGGTCAGAGAAGTGGGTACCAGCGTGAAGTACTAATGGGTTAGAGGGAGGGGGGGGGGAAGGTGTGTAAGTGTACATACATACATACATACATACATACATACATACATACACCTATCTACCTACCTACCCATGCATATACTCACTAACTCATCCACACACTCATCCACACACTCATCCACACTCATCCACACACCCACTAATCCACCCAAGGAGAAACATAACTAAGAGAGTTTATTGTTAAAACTCTACCAAATTATGACAATTTCTTAGGAACGAACAATTACCCGTAAAAACTTTTTCAGTGTTGCCAACTCAAGAGTGAGTGGGTGGAGAGGGAGGTAGGGAGAGGGAGGTAGGGAGAGGGAGGCGGAGACAGGTGATGAGAGGGAAGTGGGGAGAGGAGGAGAGGAAGATTGGGAAGAAGAAGAAGAGGGAGGTGGTGAAAGGAGAGGTGGAGAGAGGGGGAGAGGAAAGGGAGGTAGGGGAGAAGGAGGTGGGGGAGAGGGAGGTGGGGGAAAAGAGGAGACGAGAGGTAAAAGAGGGAAAGAGAGATGACGGGGAATGGAGAGGGGGAAATGAAAAGAGAGGGAAGGAGAGAAAGAGAAAACAGAGAGTAAGAGAGAGGAATAGGTGATAAAGAGAGAGAAATAGAGAGGGGTAGAAGAAGTTCTCCTCTCACTCCCCTCCATCACTCTTTCCCCCACTCACCCCCACTCATCCCCACTCAACCCCCCTACCTGTCTTCCCTCCCCTTCCCCCCTCTTACTCTTCTCTATCAACCTCCCTCTTCCTCCCTCCCCCCCTTTCCCCTCCCCTTTTCCTTCTCCCCCTCTCACTCATCACCACCACCACTCTTCCCCTTCCTCCCAGGGACCCTCCACCTCTCCCCTGCCCCCCTTCCCTTCACCCCCCCACTCCCCCTACCCTATTATACCTCCCCTCCCCCCTTCAACACCAGGAACAAACTGCTAGTGCCAGGGAAGCGAGAGGTCCAGATGACAGCCGAATAGCAATTAGATGCAGTAATTAGCCAATTAGGTAGTTTCTCGATCGCTACAACAGTTAACGAGAAGGCTAGTTGCCCGTCCTCTCTTGAATGACCAATGAAAGGCTCTCCAGCACACACACACACACACACACACACATACACACACACACACACACACACACACACAGACATTCTTTTTGGGGAAATGGGTGTCCACTTTTTTGTGAAATATT